>NC_092152.1:90029045-90076545 GCF_045791955.1 Oncorhynchus clarkii lewisi
TATACTGTATCTATTGTTGATAAGGTTATTAGTCATGCTAGATGTATCCAGTCAGCAGATATACTGTGTCTATTGTTGATAAGGTTATTAGTCATGCTAGATGTATCCAGTCAGCAGATATACTGTATCTATTGTTGATAAGGTTATTAGTCATGCTAGATGTATCCAGTCAGCAGATATACTGTATCTATTGTTGATAAGGTTATTAGTCATGCTAGATGTATCCAGTCAGCAGATATACTGTGTCTATTGTTGATAAGGTTATTAGTCATGCTAGATGTATCCAGTCAGCAGATATACTGTATCTATTGTTGATAAGGTTATTAGTCATGCTAGATGTATCCAGTCAGCAGATATACTGTGTCTATTGTTGATAAGGTTATTAGTCATGCTAGATGTATCCAGTCAGCAGATATACTGTATCTATTGTTGATAAGGTTATTAGTCATGCTAGATGTATCCAGTCAGCAGATATACTGTATCTATTGTTGATAAGGTTATTAGTCATGCTAGATGTATCCAGTCAGCAGATATACTGTGTCTATTGTTGATAAGGTTATTAGTCATGCTAGATGTATCCAGTCAGCAGATATACTGTATCTATTGTTGATAAGGTTATTAGTCATGCTAGATGTATCCAGTCAGCCGGGTACAGTGCATTCAGAAAGTATTCAGACCCCTTGACTTTTTCCACATTTTGTTACGTTACAGTCTTCTAAAATTGATTAAATACATTTTAAAAATCCTCATCAATCTACACACAATACCCCATAATGACATCACAATACCCCATAATGACATCACAATAATCCATAATGACATTACAATACCCCATAATGACATCACAATACCCCATAATGACATCACAATACCCCATAATGACATCACAATACCCCAGAATGACATCACAATACCCCAGAATGACATCACAATACCCCATAATGACATCACAATACCCCATAATGCACAAAACACAAAACAAAATGAAATATCACATTTACATAAGTATTCAGACCTTTTACTCAGTTCTTTGACGAAGCACCTTTGGCATTGACTACAGCCTCGAGTCTCATTGGGTATGACGTACAAGTTTGGCACACCTGTATTTGGGGAGTTTCTCCCATTCTTCTCTGCAGATCCTCTCAAGCTCTGTCAGGTTGGATGGGGAGCGTCGCTGCACAGCTATTTTTAGGTCTTTCCAGAGATTGCGTCTCGGCCACTCATGGACATTCAGAGACATGTCCCTAAGCCACTCCTGCATTGTTTTGGCTGTGTGCTTAGGGTCGTTGTCCTGTTGGAAGGTGAACCTTCGCTCCAGTCTGAGGTCCTGAGCGCTCAGGAGCAGGATTTCATCAATGGATCTCTCTCTGTACTTTGCTCCATTCATCTTTCCCTCAATCCTGACTAGTCTCCCAGTCCCTGCCGCTGAAATACATCCCCACAGCATGATGCTGCCACCACCATGCTTCTCCGTAGGGATGGTGCCCGGTTTCCTCCAGACGTGAAGCTTGGCATTCAGGCCAAAGAGTTCAATCTTGGTTTCATCAGAACAGAGAATCTTGTTTCTCATGGTCTGAGAGTCCTTTAGGTGCCTTTTGGCAAAACTCCAAGTGAGCTGTCATTAGGGCTGTGGCGGTCACGAAATGTCGTCAGCCGGTGATTGTCAAGCAAACAACTGTCGGTCTCACAGTAATTGACTGTTAATTAACATCAATACATGTAGCATCTCCTGGCTTCCACACACAGCCTACAAGCCACTAATGCAGACCTTAGGAACATCTACCTTTTAAAAAGTCTAATAAATCCATGTAATATAACCTACACCTTCTCAATAAATCCATGTAATATAACCTACACCTTCACAAGAAATCCATGTAATATAGCCTACACCTTCTCAATAAATCCATGTAATATAACCTACACCTTCACAAGAAATCCATGTAATATAGCCTACACCTTCACAAGAAATCCATGTAATATAACCTACACCTTCTCAATAAATCCATGTAATATAACCTACACCTTCTCAATAAATCCATGTAATATAACCTACACCTTCTCAATAAATCCATGTAATATAACCTACACCTTCTCAATAAATCCATGTAATATAACCTACACCTTCACAAGAAATCCATGTAATATAGCCTACACCTTCACAAGAAATCCATGTAATATAACCTACACCTTCTCAATAAATCCATGTAATATAACCTACACCTTCTCAATAAATCCATGTAATATAACCTACACCTTCTCAATAAATCCATGTAATATAGCCTACACCTTCTCAATAAATCCATGTAATATAACCTACACCTTCACAAGAAATCCATGTAATATAGCCTACACCTTCACAAGAAATCCATGTAATATAACCTACACCTTCTCAATAAATCCATGTAATATAACCTACACCTTCTCAATAAATCCATGTAATATAGCCTACACCTTCTCAATAAATCCATGTAATATAACCTACACCTTCTCAATAAATCCATGTAATATAGCCTACACCTTCTCAATAAATCCATGTAATATAACCTACACCTTCTCAATAAATCCATGTAATATAGCCTACACCTTCTCAATAAATCCATGTAATATAACCTACACCTTCTCAATAAATCCATGTAATATAGCCTACACCTTCTCAATAAATCCATGTAATATAACCTACACCTTCTCAATAAATCCATGTAATATAACCTACACCTTCTCAATAAATCCATGTAATATAGCCTACACCTTCTCAATAAATCCATGTAATATAACCTACACCTTCTCAATAAATCCATGTAATATAGCCTACACCTTCTCAATAAATCCATGTAATATAACCTACACCTTCTCAATAAATCCATGTAATATAACCTACACCTTCTCAATAAATCCATGTAATATAACCTACACCTTCACAATAAATCCATGTAATATAGCCTACACCTTCTCAATAAATCCATGTAATATAACCTACACCTTCTCAATAAATCCATGTAATATAACCTACACCTTCTCAATAAATCCATGTAATATAACCTACACCTTCACAATAAATCCATGTAATATAGCCTACACCTTCTCAATAAATCCATGTAATATAACCTACACCTTCTCAATAAATCCATGTAATATAGCCTACACCTTCTCAATAAATCCATGTAATATAACCTACACCGTCACAATAAATCCATGTAATATAACCTACACCTTCTCAATAAATCCATGTAATATAGCCTACACCTTCTCAATAAATCCATGTAATATAACCTACACCTTCTCAATAAATCCATGTAATATAACCTACACCTTCTCAATAAATCCATGTAATATAGCCTACACCTTCTCAATAAATCCATGTAATATAACCTACACCTTCTCAATAAATCCATGTAATATAGCCTACACCTTCTCAATAAATCCATGTAATATAGCCTACACCTTCTCAATAAATCCATGTAATATAACCTACACCTTCACAATAAATCCATGTAATATAACCTACACCTTCACAAGAAATCCATTATTTATTTTAGACAGGTCTAAAGAAACATGATATGAAGAAAATGTAGTTTATTTCAGAAGAAGAGAATAGCATACTCTGAGTTGTCCTTATGTTAGGTCCTGATCTGGCTATGCCAAATGGCTGTGGGCTACACTAGTTCATTTAGCAGACAAGATTTGCTTAGGATTCAGTGGCATTATTTTATATTATTTTATAGTATGAAGAATACAAGTGTATGTGACAAATAAAATTTGATTTGATTTGATTTGATGTCATTATGGGGTATTGTGATGTCATTATGGGGTATTGTGATGTCATTATGGGGTATTGTGTGTACATTGATGAGGATTTTTAACATTTATTTAATTCATTATAGATGAATTCTGTAACGTAACAAAATGTGGAAAAAAGTCAAGGGGTCTGAATACTTTCCGAATGCCCTGTACATATTGTTGATAAGGGGACAACACTTCTAAAAGAAGACCAGTTCCACTGTTGACAGAATAACTTGCCTCATAGACAGCCCAGTTAAAGTGATACATCACTCCAAAAATCTATGTTTATTATTACATGTTTTCAAGACCTCTAAAAATGTTTTTCTATATTTTGTTGGATGAGTCCATGACGTCCCATCTGTTGTAAATGCAGCTGTGTAACTAACTATGTCCTTGTGTTGTGTTTTTTTTTTTTTTACATTTCCAGCACGTTCCACCTACGGATCTGAGGTGAGGTGATTCAGCCGCTCCCATGATGAGGCTTTAGACAACGACGGAAGAGGGGGGGAAGATGAAGATGAAGAAGAAGAAGAAGAAGAATGTGGTCGCTTTCTGGTTCGTCTGATGACGTCATCCCCGAAGACTCCTCCCAGAGTCTATGTGGCCCCGACCCACAGCAGAATGACCCCTGACCTCAACCTCAGTACAGCATAGTGCCTACCAAAAAAAACGTTAGTAGAGAAGTCTTGTCTTTCCCCAAGTCTATCTTCGATCGATGCGATGTTTGTACAAAATATAACATTGAGAAGAAAAAGAAAGGAAGTGGAACAAAGGTTTGGCTTCGGCTGCAGGAAAATGGACCAGGGGGGATTTTATTCTCTGAAGCACAGGCCCTTTTTTTGCCAACTCATGTTCTATAGGAAGGACGTTATCGACCACAAGACATTTCCATTTTCGGAAGAGAAGATCATTAATGCATGATTGTTTTCTCTTATAATCAATTGTAAACTTGTTTAAAAGATGGAACCACAAACAGACTCCAAATGGAGATAGAAAATGAACCGATGAACAACGAGGGGCTAAATTTTTGATACCTGTAGGGCTTAGCTACAACACAACCTATAAGCAGTTTTCTAGAAGATGTAGATGTAGGATTTTTTTTGGCAGAATTGTTAAGTTTCTTCTTTCTTCAAACTGACTTAACCTTTTTAAAGTGTATACATTGTATGAACACTGACTGACAACAATGCGGAAGTGGATTGAACAACGAGATATTTTCTGTCTGACGGTGTACGGAAGAAAAAAAAACAGTAAGATATATTAGTAAATGAAGTATATTACAAGCACAGTTTTAGCACCCGAGGGCAGAACAGTTGAAGAGCTATGCAATATATCTTTATGAAATGCACGAGTGTTACATAAAATTGCAAATAGCTTTTAATTTTTTTCGCTCCAGTCCAAGTATAGTGGTTTTGTACTGCTGGATCACAATGACAATCAGAACCTGTGACGTAGTGGTAACATGAACAAATAGGTGGGTGAACGCTGAATCGCCGTTTCGCGGTGAGTTAAAGTAACGCTCCTCCTCTCTATGCTTTCAACTCTCTTTATATTTTCCTGCATTAAAAAGGTGGGAGAAAACTCACGCGCACAAAACAACACAAAAAAATATATATAAAAAGGCGCGTTGTTTTTTTTTTTTTATGTGCGCTTCCCGCTCCTCTAAACCACGGACCATAATGTGACCTAACTGTTCCGCAGTTAAAGGAAGGGCTCTGTTCTCTGTCTCATCACCCCTTCCGTTATGTTATGTATGCTATGTTACCTTGTCCTGCCTGTCAACGTGATATAATGGCATTAACATCACTAAAGATAATAACGTGTTCAGTCTTTCATATGATAAAAGCATTTGGCTAGACTTTGATTAAATACATTTTCTGTTTGCTTCGATGTTTTAATGAATCTTCTTTTTTTGGGAAGGGGGAAGTTGTCATTGTTTCTCCTGGTATTTCTTGTCAACCTCGTGAGTAATAACATTTTACTTCCAACATTAACTTGAGCTTGAAATGAAACTTGCTTACCAAATGAAAATGCCCCAATGTACACTTTAATTTAGATAGGAAAACTGTCCAGTCATTATCCATATCTGCATGGCTGCCTCAAGTCAATCTGCCAAAACAAAAACTGTTATAGCTCACTCAAAACTAAATATCCTTTTCCAAACCAACCATACAATATTTAATCTGGGCTCTTGTTTCCTTCAAGTTTTTTTCAGTTAAAGCCAGCGTCCTGTCCAAAGGTCTTGTTAAAGATGCTGTTAATTCTCCGATGTTAAAAGGCCAATGTAAATGCATCTTCTGTGAGTTATCCATGCACTAACCCAGTTGTTATGCATGCATTAACATTATGACTAGGGAGTAAGATCTCACCAAGCCACACTACACTAAATCTCCCTGGACGGAAACCTATACTGTCTGTTAAAGACCAGATAGGGGGACATCATGTTGCAGTCCTACCCTGTAGCCTTGCCAACCTAGTAGAAGTGGACAGTCATTTGAATGGAGACACGAGACAGTAGGTGGTTATCAACAGTGTCGCTCTTGAACCACAATTGAATTGATTTATCCTTGGGAGGTGCGTAATAACTAGCCCGAAGAGATGAGAATCCATTTAAGGAAGATGGAAGAGGGTCGAGTCACAAATGGTTCCCTAATCCCTATAGAGTGCACTACTTTTGACCAGAGCGCTATGCGGATAGGAGATGAGAGGTAATCATTCCAGCCCTTCAACTGTTTCTTCCGGTCGGTCTTCAGGCCGGTCTTCCGGTCGGTCTTCAGGTCGGTCTTCAGGTCGGTCTTCAGGTCGGTCTTCCGGTCGGTCTTCAGGTCGGTCTTCAGGTCGGTCTTCAGGTCGGTCTTCAGGTCGGTCTTCCGGTCGGTCTTCAGGCCGGTCTTCCGGTCGGTCTTCAGGTCGGTCTTCAGGTCGGTCTTCAGGTCGGTCTTCCGGTCGGTCTTCAGGTCGGTCTTCAGGTCGGTCTTCAGGTCGGTCTTCAGGTCGGTCTTCCGGTCGGTCTTCAGGTCGGTCTTCATGTCAGTCTTCAGGTCGGTCTTCAGGTCAGTCTTCAGGTCGGTCTTCTGGTTGGTCGTTAAGCCGGTCCGAGGTATAATAGCAACACTTAATTCCTCATCTCCAGCTCCCTTTACTGTCCTCATCTCCAGCTCCCTTTACTGTCCTCATCTCCAGCTCCCTTTACTGTCCTCATCTCCAGCTCCCTTTACTGTCCTCATCTCCAGCTCCCTTTACTGTCCTCATCTCCAGCTCCCTTTACTGTCCTCATCTTCAGCTCCCTTTACTGTCCTCATCTCCCCTTTACTGTCCTCATCTCCAGCTCCCTTTACTGTCCTCATCTCCAGCTCCCTTTACTGTCCTCATCTCCAGCTCCCTTTACTCTCCTCGTCTCCAGATCCCTTTACTGTCCTCATCTCCAGCTCCCCTTACTGTCCTCATCTCCAGATTCATTTTTGACGGAGAGAAAGAGAGAGGGGGGGATGGAGGGACGGCGGAAGAGAGAGAAATAGAGGGACTGCTATCACACAATCCAGGAGGGCGAGAGAGGCTGCTGTGTTAGAGAGCTGGTTGTATTAACAGTCTGTGTCAGAGAGCTGGTTGTATTAACAGTCTGTATCAGAGAGCTGGTTGTATTAACAGTCTGTATCAGAGAGCTGGTTGTATTAACAGTCTGTGTTAGAGAGCTGGGTGTATTAACAGTCTGTATCAGAGAGCTGGTTGTATTAACAGTCTGTATCAGAGAGCTGGTTGTATTAACAGAGAGCTGGTTGTATTAACAGTCTGTATCAGAGAGCTGGTTGTGTTAACAGTCTGTATCAGAGAGCTGGTTGTATTAACAGTCTGTATCAGAGAGCTGGTTGTATTAACAGTCTGTATCAGAGAGCTGGTTGTATTAACAGTCTGTATCAGAGAGCTGGTTGTATTAACAGTCTGTATCAGAGAGCTGGGTGTATTAACAGAGAGCTGGTTGTATTAACAGTCTGTGTTAGAGAGCTGGGTTTATTAACAGTCTGTATCAGAGAGCTGGTTGTATTAACAGTCTGTATCAGAGAGCTGGTTGTATTAACAGTGTATCAGAGAGCTGGTTGTATTAACAGAGAGCTGGTTGTATTAACAGTCTGTGTTAGAGAGCTGGGTGTATTAACAGTCTGTATCAGAGAGCTGGTTGTATTAACAGTCTGTATCAGAGAGCTGGTTGTATTAACAGTCTGTATCAGAGAGCTGGTTGTATTAACAGTCTGTATCAGAGAGCTGGGTGTATTAACAGTCTGTATCAGAGAGCTGGGTGTATTAACAGTCTGTATCAGAGAGCTGGTTGTATTAACAGTCTGTGTCAGAGAGCTGGTTGTATTAACAGAGAGCTGGTTGTATTAACAGTCTGTATCAGAGAGCTGGTTGTATGAACAGAGAGCTGGTTGTATTAACAGTCTGTATCAGAGAGCTGGTTGTATTAACAGTCTGTGTTAGAGAGCTGGTTGTATTAACAGTCTGTATCAGAGAGCTGGTTGTATTAACAGAGAGCTGGTTGTATTAACAGTCTGTATTAGAGAGCTGGTTGTATTAACAGTCTGTGTTAGAGAGCTGGTTGTATTAACAGAGAGCTGGTTGTATTAACAGAGAGCTGGTTGTATTAACAGTCTGTATTAGAAAGCTGGTTGTATTAACAGTCTGTATCAGAGAGCTGGTTGTATTAACAGAGAGCTGGTTGTATTAACAGTCTGTATTAGAGAGCTGGTTGTATTAACAGTCTGTGTCAGAGAGCTGGTTGTATTAACAGTCTGTATCAGAGAGCTGGTTGTATTAACAGTCTGTATCAGAGAGCTGGTTGTATTAACAGTCTGTGTCAGAGAGCTGGTTGTATTAACAGTCTGTATCAGAGAGCTGGTTGTATTAACAGTCTGTATCAGAGAGCTGGTTGTATTAACAGTCTGTGTCAGAGAGCTGGGTGTATTAACAGAGAGCTGGTTGTATTAACAGTCTGTATCAGAGAGCTGGTTGTATTAACAGAGAGCTGGTTGAATTAACAGTCTGTATTAGAGAGCTGGTTGTATTAACAGTCTGTGTCAGAGAGCTGGTTGTATTAACAGTCTGTATCAGAGAGCTGGTTGTATTAACAGTCTGTATCAGAGAGCTGGTTGTATTAACAGTCTGTGTCAGAGAGCTGGTTGTATTAACAGTCTGTATCAGATAGCTGGTTGTATTAACAGTCTGTATCAGAGAGCTGGTTGTATTAACAGTCTGTGTCAGAGAGCTGGGTGTATTAACAGAGAGCTGGTTGTATTAACAGTCTGTATCAGAGAGCTGGTTGTATTAACAGTCTGTGTTAGAGAGCTCGGTGTTGTAAAGGGATATTGCAGAAGCAGTTAAACGGCCATAAGGACATTGATTCTAATTACTGAGCCGCTCAGCCAAGTACGGTGATGTGTCCACACACACACACACACACACACACACACACACACACACACGCACACGCACACGCACACGCACTGGCGCACACACACACACATACACACACACTGGCACTCACACACACTCGCACTCACACACATGCACACACACGCTCTCTCTCTCTCTCTCTCTCTCTCTCTCTCTCTGTGTGTCACACACAGACACTCTCGACACACACTGACACACACACCTCACTGCAGACCCAATGCAGACCCTCACTGCAGACCCTCACTGCAGACACTCACTGCAGACCCTCACTGCAGAACCAATCACCTGAGGCATCATGGTGGAGGTGTTGCGTAACACTACGTCCAGATGACCTGTGGGGGTCGACATTACCGTCCAGGAATGAAACCTCCACTAGAAGGACCAGGGGTGTTATCACGTTGCCTGGGTGTTATCATGTAGCCTGGGTGTTATCATGTAGCCTGGGTGTTATCACGTTGCCTAGGTGTTATCATGTAGCCTGGGTGTTATCTGTGGACTCATGTAGCCTGGGTGTTATCATGTAGCCTGGGTGTTATCTGTGGACTCATGTAGCCTGGGTGTTATCATGTAGCCTGGGTGTTATCATGTAGCCTGGGTGTTATCCGTGGACTCATGTAGCCTGGGTGTTATCATGTAGCCTGGGTGTTATCATGTAGCCTGGGTGTTATCATGTAGCCTGGGTGTCATCTGTGGACTCATGTAGCCTGGGTGTTATCATGTAGCCTGGGTGTTATCTGTGGACTCATGTAGCCTGGGTGTTATCATGTAGCCTGGGTGTTATCATGTAGCCTGGGTGTTATCATGTAGCCTGGGTGTTATCCGTGGACTCATGTAGCCTGGATGTTATCATGTAGCCTGGGTGTTATCCGTGGACTCATGTAGCCTGGGTGTTATCATGTAGCCTGGGTGTTATCATGTAGCCCGGGTGTTATCATGTAGCCTGGGTGTTATCATGTAGCCTGGGTGTTATCATGTAGCCTGGGTGTTATCTGTGGACTCATGTAGCCTGGGTGTTATCATGTAGCCTGGGTGTTATCCGTGGACTCATGTAGCCTGGGTGTTATCTGTGGATTCATGTAGCCTGGGTGTTATCATGTAGCCTGGGTGTTATCATGTAGCCCGGGTGTTATCATGTAGCCTGGGTGTTATCATGTAGCCTGGGTGTTATCATGTAGCCTGGGTGTTATCATGTAGCCTTGGTGTTATCCGTGGACTCATGTAGCCTGGGTGTTATCATGTAGCCTGGGTGTTATCATGTAGCCTGGGTGTTATCCGCAGACTCATGTAGCCTGGGTGTTATCCGTGAACTCGTGTAGCCTGGGTGTTATCAGTGGACTCATGTAGCCTGGGTGTTATCATGTAGCCTGGGTGTTATCATGTAGCCTGGGTGTTATCCGTGGACTCATGTAGCCTGGGTGTTATCCGTGGACTCATGTAGCCTGGGTGTTATCATGTAGCCTGGGTGTTATCCGTGGACTCATGTAGCCTGGGTGTTATCCGTGGACTCATGTAGCCTGGGTGTTATCCGTGGACTCATGTAGCCTGGGTGTTATCTGTGTACTCTTGTAGCCTGGGTGTTATCATGTAGCCTGGGTATTATCCGTGGACTCATGTAGCCTGGGTGTTATCCGTGGACTCATGTAGCCTGGGTCCCAGTCTGTCTCTGCTCTCTTGCCAAATAGTACAAACATATCTGGAACCAGTCTAGACACTCATGACCGATTTCAATATCCTTCTATTCATCTAACATATATCAGCCCTCTATTAGTAGGTCTGCTTCTCCTTCAAATGTCTCTTTGAACCAGATCTATCAGCAATCCATTAGTTGGCCTGCTTCTCCTTCAAATGTCTCTTTGAACCAGATCTATCAGCAATCCATTAGTTGGCCTGCTTCTCCTTCAAATGTCTCTTTGAACCAGATCTATCAGCAATCCATTAGTTGGCCTGCTTCTCCTTCAAATGTCTATATGAACCAGATCTATCAGCAATCCATTAGTAGGCCTGCTTCTCCTTCAAATGTCTCTATGAACCAGATTAATCAGCAATCCATTAGTAGGCCTGCTTCTCCTTCAAATGTCTCTTTGAACCAGATCTATCAGGAATCCATTAGTTGGCCTGCTTCTCCTTCAAATGTCTATATGAACCAGATCTATCAGGAATCCATTAGTAGGCCTGCTTCTCCTTCAAATGTCTCTTTGAACCAGATCTATCAGGAATCCATTAGTTGGCCTGCTTCTCCTTCAAATGTCTCTTTGAACCAGATCTATCAGGAATCCATTAGTAGGCCTGCTTCTCCTTCAAATGTCTATTTGAACCAGATCTATCATGAATCCATTAGTAGGCCTGCTTCTCCTTCAAATGTCTATTTGAACCAGATCTATCAGGAATCCATTAGTAGGCCTGCTTCTCCTTCAAATGTCTCTTTGAACCAGATCTATCAGCAATCCATTAGTAGGCCTGCTTCTCCTTCAAATGTCTCTATGAACCAGATCTTGTATTATATCATTTGTAAACTTCGAAAGGATCAAACTGAAGGGCACACATGCCTCCTCAGCCCCCTCAGTCTCTAACCGGGCATGAAGCCTCTGGGAAGTGCTGTTTCTAAGCTTCAGTTTCAGCCATCACCTTCCTGAATGCATTGTGATTGTATTACAGTCAGATGTGCTCCATCTATTGGCGCCCTGCTCTAAAAGAGGTCTGTCGTGGGTATTGTGATTAGGTTACTCTGTTTTTATGCCACTTTACTCCTAACCTGATAATGTGTCCTGTCCTCTATGTGTTCTGTCCTCTCTGTGTCCTGTCCTCTCTGTGTCCTGTCCTCTCTATGTCCTGTCCTCTTTGTGTCCTGTCCTCTCTGTGTCCTCTCTGTGTCCTGTCCTCTCTGTGTCCTGTCCTCTCTGTGTCCTGTCCTCTCTGTGTCCTGTCCTCTCTGTGTCCTGTCCTCTATGTCCTGTCCTCTCTATGTCCTGTCCTCTCTGTGTCCTGTCCTCTCTGTGTCCTGTCTTCTCCGTGTCCTGTCCTCTCTGTGTCCTGTCCTCTCTGTGTCCTGTCCTCTCTGTGTCCTGTCCTCTCTATGTCCTGTCCTCTCTGTATCCTGTCCTCTCTGTGTCCTGTCCTCTCTGTGTTCTGTCCTCTCTGTGTCCTGTCCTCTCTATGTCCTGTCCTCTCTGTGTCCTGTCCTCTCTGTGTCCTGTCCTCTCTGTGTCCTGTCCTCTCTGTGTCCTGTCCTCTCTGTGTCCTCTCTATGTCCTGTCCTCTCTATGTCCTGTCCTCTCTATGTCCTGTCCTCTCTGTGTCCTGTCCTCTCTGTGTCCTCTCTATGTCCTGTCCTCTCTATGTCCTGTCCTCTATGTGTCCTGTCCTCTCTGTGTCCTGTCCTCTCTGTGTCCTGTCCTCTCTATGTCCTGTCCTCTCTGTGTCCTGTCCTCTCTATGTCCTGTCCTCTCTGTGTCCTGTCCTCTCTGTGTCCTGTCCTCTCTATGTCCTCCTCCCTGCCTCCGTCCAACACCCCACCGTGGCCACTATCATCCCTCCCTTCCTCCTCCTCCTCCTCCCTGCCTCCGTCCAACACCCCACCGTGGCCACTATCATCCCTCCCTTCCTCCTCCTCCTCCCTGTCTCCATCCAACACCCCACCGTGGCCACTATCATCCCTCCCTTCCTCCTCCTCCTCCTCCTCCTCCCTGCCTCTGTCCAACACCCCACCGTGGCCACTATCATCCCTCCCTTCCTCCTCCTCCTCCTCCTCCTCCTCCCTGCCTCCGTCCAACACCCCACCGTGGCCACTATCATCCCTCCCTTCTTCCTCCTCCTCCTCCTCCTCCCTGCCTCCGTCCAACACCCCACCGTGGCCACTATCATCCCTCCCTTCTTCCTCCTCCTCCTCCTCCTCCTCCTCCTCCCTGCCTCCGTCCAACACCCCACCGTGGCCACTATCATCCCTCCCTTCCTCCTCCTCCTCCTCCCTGCCTCCGTCCAACACCCCACTGTCACCGTAGCCAACTACTGTGGCCTTAAGACGGGTGACCGATTCAACTTTGACCTTTTTTAATTTACTACTTTCATTACAGTGTCCCGGACCTCTCCGTACCTGGGCATGCAGGCTGCGTCTGCCCAGGGGGGGGGAAACATGCAGTCCGAGAGACCTGTCAGAGTAACGAGTAATAGACCTACCTTGCCTCTCTTCCTTCCACTGGACCTTAGCCAAACAGAGACCAGCGCAGAGCAGATATGGGTTTACATACTATTCAAAAGTCTTTCAAATACGTTTAGCATTGGCTTTAGCCATTCTTAAGTTCCAGATGGGTTAGGTTAGGACTTTTGCAGGCTCTTCTATTGGTTCCATTGTGACAGGCAAGCTCATTGAAGCCCAGGTAATGTATTAGAAATGATCATATTGGAATAGTACTTGAACCCAGGTCTGGTACAGAGAAGCAGAGAGGTGCATACGGGGCTCAATTGAATTAGAAGGGGGGGGTTGTGCCTAAAGGCCGTTGTAATATCTCTCAGCCTGGCCAGGAACTGCTGTCAGCCCTCTCTCTCACTTCCTGGTCCTGTTACATCACTACACCATAATACAGGTACCACTTCCTGGTCCTGTTACATCACTTCACCATAATACAGGTACCACTTCCTGGTCCTGTTACATCACTACAACATAATACAGGTACCACTTCCTGGTCCTGTTACATCACTACAACATAATACAGGTACCACTTCCTGGTCCTGTTACGTCACTACAGCATAAAACAGGTACCACTTCCTGGTCCTGTTACATCACTACACCATAATACAGGTACCACTTCCTGGTCCTGTTACGTCACTACAACATAATACAGTTACCACTTCCTGGTCCTGTTACGTCACTACAACATAATACAGGTACCACTTCCTGGTCCTGTTACGTCACTACAACATAATACAGGTACCACTTCCTGGTCCTGTTACGTCACTACAGCATAATACAGGTACCACTTCCTGGTGTCGTATACCCTAACCCCTGGAGTGGTGTTGAACTGAAATGACTGCTGTCTCTGTCTCGTATATCCCCGTACAACAGGGGACTGTTCCATGTTTTGCTGACGGAGCATTTTAAACAGTCCTACTGTATCTGAGTGAGAGAGAGAGAGAGAGAGAGAGAGAGAGAGAGAGAGAGAGAGAGAGAGAGAGAGAGAGAGAGAGAGAGAGAGAGAGAGAGAGAGAAGCAGATGGAATCAAATGGATCAGTACCTTCGTGAAACTATGATCTCTGTTATCCAGATGTCCAGATCCAGACCTCGGCTAATTCCCAAACGGCACCCTATTCCCTACGTAGTGCACTATTTTATATCAGAGCCCTATGGCACCCTATTCCCTATATAGTGCACTATTTTATATCAGAGCCCTATGGCACCCTATTCCCTATATAGTGCACTATTTTATATTAGAGCCCTATGGCACCCTATTCCCTATATAGTGCAGTATTTTATATCAGAGCCCTATGGCACCCTATTCCCTATATAGTGCACTATTTTATATCAGAGCCCTATGGCACCCTATTCCCTACGTAGTGCATTATTTTATATCAGAGCCCTATGGCACCCTATTCCCTATAAAGTGCACTATTTTATATTAGAGCCCTATGGCACCCTATTCCATATTATATAGTGCACTACTTTATTCACAAGACATACCCCAATGTGTCCTGTTCGAAAGTAGTGCACTATATATATATATATATATATATATATATATATATATATATATATATATATATATATATATAGGGAATAGGGTGCCATAGGGATCTGATATAAAGTAGTGCACTATATATATATATATAGGGAATAGGGTGCCATAGGGCTCTGATATAAAGTAGTGCACTATATATATAGGGAATAGCGTGCCGTAGAGCTCTGATATAAAATAGTGCACTATATAGGGAATAGAGTGCCATAGGGCTCTGATATAAAGTAGTGCACTATATAGGGAATAGGGTGCCATAGGGCTCTGATATAAAGTAGTGCACTATATAGGGAATAGGGTACCATTTGGGACGGCCCGTTCAGCAGGAAGTCATTCTCCCCGGCCTGCTCTAAGTGCTGGGATGGGAACACATTAAACAGTTGGTGTGGAGCAGAGATAAAGTCCAGTCATTTCTGCTTGACATTTAGCTCTGGGTCCAGCCAGCACTATTAGCTCTAGTCCACTTAACCATGTCTACAACCGTTAACTCACAATTACACCTGACCTAACGGCCCAGGACGGGCAGTATCTGGCAGGAGCTGAAGTCTGGTATTCTGATTAACCAAATAACAGTGGGGTGAAATCTGGCATAGAACATCATCAGTACATAATGTACTAGCTGGCTTGTTGTGAAATTATCTTCATAACCCAAATGACAATCATTTATTTATTAAAGACATAATTTTACATGACAACGTCAAAACATCTGGGAATAATGTCATGTTGCGATGGTCGTTATGAGTATGGTACTTTAATCAGAATTCAAGTGGTGTAACTATTCCAATGGATAAAATTATACAGAGGGGTTCCATAAACAGGAAGTAGTATTATACAGTACAGGAAGTAGTATTATACAGTACAGAGAGGTTCCATAAACAGAAGTAGTATTATACAGTACAGAGAGGTTCCATAAACAGGAAGTAGTATTATACAGTACAGGAAGTAGTATTATACAGTACAGAGAGGTCCATAAACAGGAAGTAGTATTATACAGTACAGAGAGGTTCCATAAACAGGAAGTAGTATTATACAGTACAGAGGGGTTCCATAAACAGGAAGTAGTATTATACAGTACAGAGAGGTTCCATAAACAGGAAGTAGTATTATACAGTACAGAGGGGTTCCATAAACAGGAAGTAGTATTATACAGTACAGAGAGGTTCCATAAACAGGAAGTAGTATTATACAGTACAGAGGGGTTCCATAAACAGGAAGTAGTATTATACAGTACAGAGGGGTTCCATAAACAGGAAGTAGTATTATACAGTACAGAGAGGTTCCATAAACAGGAAGTAGTATTATACAGTACAGAGGGGTTCCATAAACATTAAGTAGTATTATACAGTACAGAGAGGTTCCATAAACAGGAAGTAGTATTATACAGTACAGAGGGGTTCCATAAACAGGAAGTAGTATTATACAGTACAGAGGGGTTCCATAAACAGGAAGTAGTATTATACAGTACAGAGGGGTTCCATAAACAGGAAGTAGTATTATACAGTGCAGAGGGGTTCCATAAACAGGTCCATAAACAGGAAGTAGTATTATACAGTACAGAGGGGTTCCATAAACAGGAAGTAGTATTATACAGTACAGAGGTTCCATAAACAGGAAGTAGTATGATACAGTACAGAGGTTCCATAAACATGAAGTAGTATTATACAGTACAGAGGGGTTCCATAAACAGGAAGTAGTATTATACAGTACAGAGGGGTTCCATAAACAGGAAGTAGTATTATACAGTACAGAGGGGTTCCATAAACAGGTCCATAAACAGGAAGTAGTATTATACAATACAGAGGGGTTCCATAAACAGGAAGTAGTATTATACAGTACAGAGGTTCCATAAACAGGAAGTAGTATTATACAGTACAGAGGTTCCATAAACAAGAAGTAGTATTATACAGTACAGAGGGGTTCCATAAACAGGAAGTAGTATTATACAGTACAGAGAGGTTCCATAAACAGGAAGTAGTATTATACAGTACAGAGGGGTTCCATAAACAGGAAGTAGTATTATACAGTACAGAGGGGTTCCATAAACAAGAAGTAGTATTATACAGTACAGAGGGGTTCCATAAACAGGAAGTAGTATTATACAGTACAGAGGGGTTCCATAAACAGGAAGTAGTATTATACAGTACAGAGGGGTTCCATAAACAGGAAGTAGTATTATACAGTACAGAGGGGTTCCATAAACATGAAGTAGTATTATACAGTACAGAGGGGTTCCATAAACAGGAAGTAGTATTATACAGTACAGAGGTTCCATAAACAGGAAGTAGTATTATACAGTACAAAGGAGTTCCATAAACAGGAAGTAGTATTATACTGTACAGAGAGGTTCCATAAACAGGAAGTAGTATTATACAGTACAAAGGAGTTCCATAAACAGGAAGTAGTATTATACAGTACAGAGGTTCCATAAACAGGAAGTAGTATTATACAGTACAGAGGTTCCATAAACAGGAAGTAGTATTATACAGTATAGTCTAATATCTGAACTCTCTCACTGAGGTTTATGTGCCTTTAATATCCCTCCCTAAACCCTCCATATACCCTCCATAGACCCTCCATATACCCATAGACACTACTGTAATGTCCTCTATCAGAATACATCAACCTTCCATAGACCCTCCATACATACTACTGTAATGTCCTCTATCAGAATACATCAACCATCCCTAAACCCTCCATATACCCTCCATATACCCTCCATAGACCCTCCATAGACACTACTGTAATGTCCTCTATCAGAATACATCAACCATCCATAGACCCTCCATAGACCCTCCATACATATTACTGTGACACAGACTGACCAGGTGAATCCAGGTGAAAGATACGATCCCTTTTTAATGTCTCTTGTTAAATCCACTTCAGTCAGTCTTAGGTGAAGGGTAGGAGTCAGGTTAAATCCACTTCAGTCAGTCTTAGGTGAAGGGGAGGAGTCAGGTTAAATCCACTTCAGTCAGTCTTAGGTGAAGGGGAGGAGTCAGGTTAAATCCACTTCAGTCAGTCTTAGGTGAAGGGGAGGAGTCAGGTTAAATCCACTTCAGTCAGTCTTAGGTGAAGGGGAGGAGTCATGTTAAATCCACTTCAGTCAGTCTTAGGTGAAGGGGAGGAGTCAGGTTAAATCCACTTCAGTCTTAGGTGAAGGGGAGGAGTCATGTTAAATCCACTTCAGTCAGTCTTAGGTGAATGGGAGGAGTCAGGTTAAATCCACTTCAATCAGTCTTAGGTGAAGGGGAGGAGTCAGGTTAAATCCACTTCAATCAGTCTTAGGTGAAGGGGAGGAGTCATGTTAAATCCACTTCAGTCAGTCTTAGGTGAAGGGGAGGAGTCATGTTAAATCCACTTCAGTCAGTCTTAGGTGAATGGGAGGAGTCAGGTTAAATCCACTTCAATCAGTCTTAGGTGAAGGGGAGGAGTCAGGTTAAATCCACTTCAATCAGTCTTAGGTGAAGGGGAGGAGTCATGTTAAATCCACTTCAGTCAGTCTTAGGTGAAGGGGAGGAGTCATGTTAAATCCACTTCAGTCAGTCTTAGGTGAAGGGGAGGAGTCAGGTTAAATCCACTTCAGTCAGTCTTAGGTGAAGGGGAGGAGTCATGTTAAATCCACTTCAGTCAGTCTTTGGTGAAGGGGAGGAGTCATGTTAAATCCACTTCAGTCAGTCTTAGGTGAAGGGGAGGAGTCATGTTAAATCCACTTCAGTCAGTCTTAGGTGAAGGGGAGGAGTCAGGTTAAATCCACTTCAATCAGTCTTAGGTGAAGGGGAGGAGTCATGTTAAATCCACTTCAGTCAGTCTTAGGTGAAGGGGAAGAGACAGGTTAATGACGGATTTTAAAGTCTTGACACAATTGAGACATGGATTGTGTATGTGTGACATTCAGAGGGTGAACGGGCAAGACAAAATATATAAGTGCCTTTGAACAGGGTATGATAGTAGGTGCCAGGCGCACCAGTTTGAGTGTGTCAAGAACTGCAACGCTGCTGGGTTTTTCACTCTCAACAGTTTCCCTGTGTGTATCAAGAACGGTCCACCACCCAAAGGACATCCAGCCAACTTGACACAACTGTGGGAAGCATTGGAGTCAACATGGGCCAGAATCCCTGTGGAAGGCTTTCAACACCTTGTAGAGTCCCTGTGGAAGGCTTTCAACACCTTGTAGAGACCCTGTGGAAGACCCTGTGGAAGGCTTTCAACACCTTGTAGAGTCCCTGTGGAAGGCTTTCAACACCTTGTAGAGTCCCTGTGGAAGGCTTTCAACACCTTGTAGAGTCCCTGTTGAAGGCTTTCAACACCTTGTAGAGTCCCTGTGGAAGGCTTTCAACACCTTGTAGAGTCCCTGTGGAAGGCTTTCGACACCTTGTAGAGTCCCTGTGGAAGGCTTTCAACACCTTGTAGAGACCCTGTGGAAGGCTTTCAACACCTTGTAGAGACCCTGTGGAAGGCTTTCGACACCTTGTATAGTCCACGCCCCGATGAATTGAGGCTGTTCTGAGGTGTTACGTTCCCCAGTTTATATGTTGTAGTTTGTGTATTTGCATGTGTTTATTTCAGGAAAATGGCTTCCTGAAATCCCTCAAGCAGCTGATTGGTCGACTCCAGGGTTAATTGGAGAGCTGACCCCGCCCCCTCGTCAAGACACAGCTGTCTCCAATATTACATTCATTCTGAAGCTATATAAAAGCCAGTGTTCTGTTCTGGAGAGGGATATTTGGAGGTAGGGATTGCTGAGAGAGATTTTGCAGAGGTCATTGCAGAGGTCATTGCAGAGTGATTGAGTGTGAGAGAGATTTTTGCTGGAGGTTGATTTGCTGGGAGTTCATTGCTGGGAAGTTAGAGCTTATTTGATGTACTTTGTTTCTTAGTTTGTTTGTGAAATTGTTTAATATTCTGTTTCATTTGTTCCCAGGGGAGAAGGGGAAGGCACCTTGGGAGTGTTTAGGCAAGAGGCCCGCGGGCATACATATACCCGTAGTATATTCACTGTCTAGCCACACTAGGTAAGACCTGGGCGGACCACCCCCTGTATTTTGGTTAGGGCACCAGGTGGTGCTAAATTAGGTAAGTAGTGGGTAGGCAGGTAAGATAGGAGAGGGGGCTTTGAGATTTACTTTCTTTGCTTTGGTTCCGTCCAGCCCCTTTTCCCCATATTACCGTGTACAGGAATGAAGTCCTTGTAAAACGGTACCACATTCTGCCTGTTGTCATTCTTACTCGCACCTACAGTCCATACCTCTTTCGCTTCACAGAGAGTTTAGTTGTAGCAGGGTGTTGCGTTCCCTCTTCATAGAGGCGTGCGTAACATAATGGGGGCTCATCCGGGATCTTTCCATTAAGCCCACCGGACCCTGCTGCTCTGAGCTCTCTGCGGTTAGTGATTGAGGTGTGATGGTAGGTTGTGAGTTTGGATGACTTGTTTAGTTAGGGTGTTCAGGAGACTGCATTGTATAAGATGGCTGCCTCAGCCATCTCCAAGTTTTTTGAAGCGCCCTCTATTGATTGTTTGGTGAGGTTTCGTAAAGTAGACCTTATAGCTATAGCTGACCATTATGGATTTGTTGTCCCTGAGAAAGCCCTAAAGGCTGAGCTTTTGGTGCTAGTCAGGGAGGGTTTAGTGAGAGAACGGATTCTCTCATTGCAAGGAGAGGAGACGGGTAGACCTTCCAATGCCAAGTCGGAGGACAGGGCGGAGGAAGGAGTTCCTCGTACCCCTTTTACATTGCCCCGATTCGATCCTTTATCTTCTGCTTCGGGTCGTTCAGATGGAACTGCTAGGCTGAAGGTGAGGCTGGCTCGGTTAGAAATGGAGCAAAAAGATAAAGAGAGACAGATGAATTTTGAACTTGAAATTAGGAGAATAGAAGCTGACAAGGAGGTGAGGATCCGACAACTGGAGCTAGACGCTCGCTCCAGTGCGACTCTACAAGCTGCTCCTCATCAAACCCACTTCGATGTGAGTAAAAACATAGCTTTAGTCCCTCCATTCCGAGAGTCGGAAGTTGATTCTTATTTCTCTGCGTTTGAGCGTGTAGCCGCTGCGCTGCATTGGCCACTCGAGGTTTGGCCGCTCCTGTTACAATGTAAATTGTCTGGGAAAGCCCAGGAAGTAGTAGCTGCTCTCTCCCTGGAAGACAGTTTACACTACGATACAGTTAAAACTACCGTGTTGTTGGTGCCTGAAGCTTATAGACAGCGCTTCAGGAACCACAAGAAACCCTCACCGTACATTTGTTGAATTTGCTAGGGACAAAGAGTCTCTGTTTAGTCGCTGGTGTTCAGCCAGCAAAGCTAACACCTTTGTTGATATTAAGGAGTTGATGCTGTTGGAGGACTTTAAAGGCAACCTCCCAGATAGAATTGTAGTTCATTTAAATGAACAGAAAGTGGTGACATTGGCCCAAGCAGCAGTGTTGGCAGATGAGTACGCTTTGACACACAAGACTGTCTTTGGTGCACCACGTTTTGAAGGCCGGACGATTACGTCATCAGTTCCTCGTTCAGGTCGCTATTCCTCTGACAACCCTAAGCCTTTTCATGAAATCCGTGAATGTTTTTACTGTCACCAAAAGGGTCATGTGATTGCGGACTGCCCAGTTTTGAAAAATAAACCGAAACAGTCCCAGTCACCGTCCCCAAAAATGAAAAGTTTGGGTTTAGTCAAGTCTTTGGCTCGTCCATTGGATCGAGTTGTTGATTCAGCATTTGAGAAACCGGATCCTGTCTATGCTCCGTTTATCTCTACCGGTTATGTTTCCTTAACAGGAGAACAAGCTGATCAAAAGCCTATCCAAATCCTACGAGACACTGGGGCGGCGCAGTCAGTAATCATTACTGATGCTTTACCCTGGTCTCCTGAAACGTATTGTGGCTCACATGTCATATTACAGGGGATAGAGACAAAAAACGTGCCTGTACCATTACACTGGGTCCACTTAGTGTCAGACTTGGTATCAGGACGTTTCCGTGTTGGTGTAGTATCTACACTGCCAGTAAAAGGAGTCACATTGTTACTAGGGAAAGATATTGCTGGTGGTAATGTCATTCCTGTGTTAGAGGTAGTAGACAATCCAGAAATCAGAACTACAGATGAGAAATTGGTTCAAGCATTTCCAAATGTTTTTCCTGCTTGTGTGTTAACGAGGGCACAATCTCGCAAGCTAGGAGATGTGGTGGATTTGGCTAGTTCTATTTTTGAGAATGTTGAGGTAGAAGACAATGCACCGAGTATGCCTTCTGCAATGCCTACAGTTTTTACCCCTGTAAAAACTAAGGCAGGGGAAAACGAAATTGTGCCCCAATTACATGACATTCTTTTGTCTGTCACCCCTGAGAAGGTGATTGAATGTCAAAAAGAAGACACCAGTCTTCGCAAGTGTTTTGCTTCGGTAATTTCCATTGAGGAAGCTAAAACTAGAGAGACCGCCTACTTTATGGAAGCAGGAGTTTTGATGCGTAAATGGGCATCTCATGACACCATTAATGACTGGAGTGAAGTGTGTCAAGTGGTTGTTCCTACACCGTTCCGACAGCAGGTGCTGTCACTCTCCCATGACCAGGCGTGGTCTGGACACTTGGGGATCACAAAGACTTATAACCGGGTCCTTCGTCATTTCTTCTGGCCAGGTTTGAAGTCTGACGTGGTCCAATTTTGTAAAACATTTCACATATGTCAACTCACTGGGAAAGTGAATCAAACAGTTCCACGAGCGCCACTCTGCCCGATTCCTGTGGTGGGGGAACCGTTTGAAAGAGTGATAATTGATTGTGTAGGTCCATTGCCGAAAACCAGGTCTGGTAACCAGTTCCTACTAACAATAATGTGCAGTGCTACTCGATACCCAGAGGCTATTCCTCTCCGTACTATAACGGCTAAGACTGTGGTGAAGGCACTAGTGAAGTTCTTCTCTACGTTTGGACTCCCTAAAGTAATCCAAACTGATCAGGGATCCAACTTCATGTCTAAACTGTTTTCAAATGTGTTAAAGACATTGTGTATTTCCCCATCAAGGTACTCTACAATTGAACAAGAGACGCTGGCTTTATTGCTTGCCTTACAGTTCTTTGAGGTATATGTGGGCTCCAGTGCCTTGCCTGTTATGGTCTTCACGGACCATAATCCATTGGTGTTCTTGAAGCAAATGTACAACCAGAACCGCCGCCTTATGCGGTGGGCTCTGATTGTACAAGGATATAATGTACAGATAGCTTATGTGAAGGGCTCGGCGAATGTGGTTGCTGACGCTCTATCACGGGTTTACTAACTGGGGAAGCGATGGCTTTTGTTATTGCAAAACTAGGTTTGCAATTTTTGTGGTGGGCGTGTTACGTTCCCCAGTTTATATGTTGTAGTTTGTGTATTTGCATGTGTTTATTTCAGGAAAATGGCTTCCTGAAATCCCTCAAGCAGCTGATTGGTCGACTCCAGGGTTAATTGGAGAGCTGACCCCGCCCCCTCGTCAAGACACAGCTGTCTCCAATATTACATTCATTCTGAAGCTATATAAAAGCCAGTGTTCTGTTCAGGAGAGGGAGATTTGGAGGTAGGGATTGCTGAGAGAGATTTTGCTGAGGTCATTGCAGAGCGATTGTTTGTGATAGAGATTTGCTAGAGATATTTTGCTGGGAGGTCATTGCAGAGTGATTGAGTGTAATAGACATTTTTGCTGGAGGTTGATTTGCTGGGAGTTCATTGCTGGGAAGTTGGTATGTTTTGTGAGTTTGTTGCTCAGATAGAGCTTATTTGATGTACTTTGTTTGTTTGTGAAATTGTTTAATATTCTGTTTCATTTGTTCCCAGGGGAGAAGGGGAAGGCACCTTGGGAGTGTTTAGGCAAGAGGCCCGCGGGCATACATATACCCGTAGTATATTCACTGTCTAGCCACACTAGGTAAGACCTGGGCGGACCACCCCCTGTATTTTGGTTAGGGCACCAGGTGGTGCTAAATTAGGTAAGTAGTGGGTAGGCAGGTAAGATAGGAGAGGGGGCTTTGAGATTTACTTTCTTTGCTTTGGTTCCGTCCAGCCCCTTTTCCCCATATTACCGTGTACAGGAATAAAGTCCTTGTAAAACGGTACCACATTCTGCCTGTTGTCATCCTTACTCGCACCTACAGTCCATACCTCTTTCGCTTCACAGAGAGTTTAGTTGTAGCAGGGTGTTGCGTTCCCTCTTCATAGAGGCGTGCGTAACATGAGGGTTAAAAGGGGGTGCAACTCAATCATGTTTTGTACACTCAGTGTATAGCTTCACTAGTTTCTCTCTCTCTCTGCTCAAGACAGCTTGAGTTTCAATTTCCAAGTGCAATCAATGTGGAGATAAGGGAAAATGCATGTAATTTATATTTGCTAATAAAACACATTTAACACAGAGATAACACCAGTCTACACATTTCCTAAATACAATAACATTGACCAAAGAATTGTCTTCCTGCTGAATCTGCAGGGTGCTGATTGGTTTGTTGCTGAATCTGCAGGGTGCTGATTGGTTTGTTGCTGAATCTGCAGGGTGCTGATTGGTTTGTTGCTGAATCTGCAGGGTGCTGATTGGTTTGTTGCTGAATCTGCAGGGTGCTGATTGGTTTGTTGCTGAATCTGCAGGGTGCTGATTGGTTTGTTGCTGAATCTGCAGGGTGCTGATTGGTTTGTTGCTGAATCTGCAGGGTGCTGCTATTTCTTCTTGTATTCAGGGAATAATTTTCTCCATGTGATATTCTGCATAGCAACAGAATCAATAGAATATATTGTATCATTATACAGTGTGGGTATATACAGTACCAGTCAAAAGGTTGGACACACCTACTCATTCAAGAGTTTATCTTTATTTTTACTATTTTCTACATAAATTACATCATTTGGTGTTTTGTTGATGGTGGTGGAAAACGCTGGTCTCAGTCGCCACTCCAGAAACTCCCATAAGTGTTCAATTGGGTTGAGATCTGGTGACTGAGACACACACACACACACACACACACACACACTCACACACACACACACACACACACACACACACACACACACACACACACAATTTTAAACCCCCTTAGGGTTGAGATATGGTGACTGAGACACACACACACACACACACACACACACACACACACACACACACACACACACACCTTTAAACCCCTCATGCTCCATTTGAGAGCCACTGAGATCCGAAAGTCACTGAGAGCTCTTCTTCTATCCACGGTAACCAAAACAATGGACAACTGGGCATTTTTATTCATGACCCTAAGCATGATGGGATGTTAATTGCTAATTAACTCAGGAACCAAACCTGTGTAGAAGCAAGCACCTGCTGCTTTCCAAATATGTTGAATCCCTCATTTACTCGAGTGTTTCCTTTATTTTACCAGTTACGTGTATGCCTGCAGTGAGTACAGTCAGTAGTTGGTAGGAACACATACAGTATGTTGTCGTTCACAGTTACACTCGAGGGTTTCCTTTATTTTGCCAGTTACGTGTATGTCTGCAGTGAGTGCAGTCAGTAGCTGGTAGGAACACATACAGTATGTTGTCGTTCACAGTTACACTCGAGGGTTTCCTTTATTTTGCCAGTTACGTGTATGCCTGCAGTGAGTGCAGTCAGTAGCTGGTAGGAACACATACAGTATGTTGTCGTTCACAGTTACACTCGAGGGTTTCCTTTATTTTGCCAGTTACGTGTATGTCTGCAGTGAGTGCAGTCAGTAGTTGGTAGGAACACATACAGTATGTTGTCATTCACAGTTACACTCAGTGTTTCCTTTATACCAGTTACCTGGACTGTATATATTTATGTAAGAATCTTTTAATTTTGCATAACATCGTGATAGTAATTTTGTGTATCTAGATACTCAAGGACTATTTCAGTAGTTCTTTTACCTTCTTGCCCCAAGTAGACTCCTTGGACTTCAGGTTCTCCAGCATCTCATAGGTGTTTCCCTCCTGGTCTGTGGCTGTGCTTTGTGTCCCATTTAGGCCACCGTCCCCTGGGATCTGCTCATAGGTGTTGTCAGTAATCAGACGACGGGGAGGAGATGGCCCCTCTGGAACCTCTGCATACATACTCTCCTCCTGTTGGGTAGTCTGATCCTGGGGATTTCTGCCACGGTCCCCTTCTCTCTGCCTCTGTGGTACCTTCCAGGGGGTGTCGCGGCCCTCACCAAGCCCGACAGAGGCCTGGTACAGTGGGTTGGTGCTCAGCTGACCCAGGCTTTGTGGTACACCATTGATCCGTGGCCGGGGGCTTTCCCTGGGCTCCTGAAGAGAGTAGGCGTGGCAGGTGACCCTCTTGGGGGGATTGGGGGAGTGAGAGGTGTTGGGGAAGCAAGGGATGGTTATCCTGTCGGAGTACCCCTCCTCCTCCTCCTCCTCCTCCTCCTCCTCCGTGGCGTCGTCCAGGCGGGGTAGAGAGCGGCTCCGTCCATCTGGCAGGGTCAGCTCAGAGTACATGACTCCTCCTGCTGCTGTGGAGGTGTTGTTGAAGGACCAGGGACCGGTGCCCCTCCTCTGGTTCAGACTCCCAGTACTGGCCAGTCTCTCCACTTTGTTCTGGTTCGTGTGTATTTCTGCGTATTGGGTTTGACCATGAGATGTGGTCTTGTTGTGGTTAGCATGTATCTCAGCGTATTGGGTTTGACAGTGAGATGTGGTCTTGGTTTGGTCATGATGTATCTCAGCGTATTGGGTTTGAATGTGAGATGTGGTCTTGTTGTGGTTAGCATGTATCTCAGCGTATTGGGTTTGACAGTGAGATGTGGTCTTGTTGTGGTTAGCATGTATCTCAGCGTATTGGGTTTGACCGTGAGATGTGGTCTTGGTTTGGTCATGATGTATCTCAGCGTATTGGGTTTGAGACGTGCTCTTGTCAGACAAGGTTCCACTCAGAGAGTGGGTCAGAGGTGGGCCTCGCCTTGGGACTGGAGGTACTGCTTGCTAAAGACAGAACACAGGAAATACATTGGGTTTTTACTCATAGAATATTTCTGTATGAAATGTGCTGAGGTTAAAGGTCACCGGAAGATGAACTAATACCACTGGAAATGTTTCCTACGCCACAGGTCATGACCCTGTCGGGTAATACCATGTCATTACGTCACCGCTTATAACCTGACTTCAGCCATCGTAGCGCACTATCCTACTGTACCTGTGGGAGGGACTTCCTGCCAATGGATACTGTTGATGTCAACTTCCTGTTGTTGGTTTTGGGCGGCAGCACGGGTGGCACTGCAGGGGGCTGCCTAGTTGGCGGCAGGTCATTCCATTGGTGCTGCTCATTCCGTGGGTCGTTCCGTGGGTCATTCCTTGGGTCATTCCGTGGGTCATTCCGTGGGTCATTCCGTGGGTCATTCCGTGGGTCATTGTGAGGGTCATTGTGATGGTCATTCTGTTGGTGTTGGTCATTCTTCTGTTCGTTCTGCTGGTCCCAGTAACTTCTCAGGGCTCGGACACTGACCCCACCGGTCTTCTTCTTCTCTTTGGCCTCGAACTGCACCACATCATACAGCTCTCCTGAGCTTGACTAAAACACAGCACACAGATAGACTGGGGTGTCATGAGAAGATACAACACAGATAGACTGGGATGGCATGAGAAGATACAACACAGATAGACTGGGATGGCATGAGAGGATACAACACAGATAGACTGGGATGGCATGAGAAGATACAACCTCCTACCTGACAACAGTATGTAGAGGTGAGGGACTCTGTCATGTTATTGGTTCTCCTACCTGACAACAGTATGTAGAGGTGAGGGACTCTGTCATGTTATTGGTTCTCCTACCTGACAACAGTACGTAGAGGTGAGGGACTCTGTCATGTTATTGGTTCTCCTACCTGACAACAGTACATAGAGGTGAGGGACTCTCCAAAGGGCTGGATGGGATGGACTCTGTCATGTTATTGGTTCTCCTACCTGACAACAGTATATAGAGGTGAGGGACTCTGTTATGTTATTGGTTCTCCTACCTGACAACAGTACGTAGAGGTGAGGGACTCTCCAAAGGGCTGGATGGGATGGACTCTGTAGTGCTCTATCAGTTCCGTGAGGCTGTGGTGAGGCTGGTCGTCCCCGGAGATAGCGAACAGCCCAGCTTGGTCCTGGTTGATCACAAAATGGCGGCAGCGATCTTGTCCTCTTGAGGAAGAGTACAGGTTTAGTGAAGATGAGACGTGACGGCATGAGAAGACACAATACTGACTACAAACCTTGTTTTGGTGTAACAGTGTGTGAGCAAACTAAATAGACTTCCTGTTCATTCCTTCTATTGAACAGAACCTTCTGGAAAGAAAAAAAAAAACACATGCAATTGCAATCTTTTAAACCTTTCCCAACCCACTGGAGGCTAAGCTGCACATTTAAAGGAATGAAATGATATGTTAATGTTTTGTTATGAAGTGTCTTTAGGTAACCAAACCAGTACGAGGAATCACTTGTATGAGAGGATGTATCCTACGGCTTTGTCACTGAGTCTGATGAGAAAACATCCCAGAGGCTTGTCTCTCAGCTGATCCTCTGCTTCCCTGACAGGAAGGGAGGAAGTAGAGGACAGAATACGCTGTCAACTGATTTCACAGGGAAATTAGCTTTAATACACTGTAGAGCACATTGTTACATAATGTTTTATCTTTATCTCTTTCCCTCTCTCTCTCTCTGTCTCTCTGTCTCTCTCTCTCTCTCTCTCTCTATGTCTCTCTCTGTCTCTCTCTCTTTCCCTCTCTCTCTCTCTGTCTCTCTGTCTCTCCCTCTCCCTCTTTATCTCTCTCTCTCTCTCTCTCTCTCTCTCTCTCTCTCTCTCTCTCTCTCTCTCTCTCTTTATCTCTCTCTCTCTCTCTCTCTCTCTCTCTCTCTCTCTCTCCCTCATTCTCTCTCTCCCTCATTCTCTCTCTCCCCTCTCTCTCCCTCTCTCTCCCCTCTCTCTCCCTCATTCTCTCTCTCTCTCCCTCTCTCTCCCTCTCTCTCTCTCTCTCTCTCTCCCTCTCTCTCTCTCCCTCTCTCTCTCTCCCGCATTCTCTCTCTCTCTCTCCCTCTCTCTCTCTCTCTCTCTCCCTCATTCTCTCTCTCTCAACGCTCTAACCACTAGGCTACCTGCCGCCCCTCCATTCTAACCACTAGGCTACCTGCCGCCCCTCCACTCTAACCACTAGTCTACCTGCCACCCCTCCACTCTAACCACTAGGCTACCTGCCGCCCCTCCACTCTAACCACTAGTCTACCTGCCACCCCTCCACTCTAACCACTAGTCTACCTGCCACCCCTCCACTCTAACCACTAGTCTACCTGCCTCCCCTCCACTCTAACCACTAGTCTACCTGCCGCCACTCCACTCTAACCACTAGTCTACCTGCCTCCCCTCCACTCTAACCACTAGTCTACCTGCCACCCCTCCACTCTAACCACTAGTCTACCTGCCTCCCCTCCACTCTAACCACTAGTCTACCTGCCACCCCTCCACTCTAAACACTAGTCTACCTGCCTCCCCTCCACTCTAACCACTAGTCTACCTGCCGCCCCTCCCCTCTAACCACTAGTCTACCTGCCGTCCCTCCACTCTAACCACTAGTCTACCTGCCGCCCCTCCACTCTAACCACTAGTCTACCTGCCGCCCCTCCACTCTAACCACTAGTCTACCTGCCGCCCCTCCACTCTAACCACTAGTCTACCTGCCGCCCCTCCACTCTAACCACTAGACTACTTGCCGCCTCTCCACTCTAACCACTAGTCTACCTGCCGCCACTCCACTCTAACCACTAGTCTACCTGCCGTCCCTCCACTCTAACCACTAGTCTACCTGCCACCTCTCCACTCTAACCACTAGTCTACCTGCCGCCCCTCCACTCTAACCACTAGTCTACCTGCCACCCCTCCACTCTAACCACTAGTCTACTTGCCACCCCTCCACTCTAACCACTAGTCTACCTGCCTCCCCTCCACTCTAACCACTAGTCTACCTGCCTCCCCTCCACTCTAACCACTAGTCTACCTGCCGCCCCTCCACTCTAACCACTAGACTACTTGCCGCCTCTATCGTAATACTGTACCTTCCTAATTCCCATAATGTGATGGAAACCCGTTCCACCTGAATGTTTTATTCGGTACATGGGAATCATTACACACAGCGTTTTATCTACAACAAGTTCATTTTGATGGTGGGGAAAATGTCTTTATTCTGATTTTAAAATGTTCACATGAACATCTGTTCGCCAATTGGATAGAAACCCACTGTAGCTTCAGTCTCTCTCTCTTTGCACCATTTATTCACTGACAAATGACAATTACTTGAGATCAAGAGCCTCAAAAAAGATCCTTCTTTCTGCCTGTTTCAGAGGCCGTGGGTTTGAATCGACAGTATAATGTATTACTATATTCAATGAAACAATGAGGCATCCACAACTATATTACAGTTTGTAGTCAGAGAACTTCATTTGCTTTCAGACCTTCAATATACCTCAAAACAGAGAGCTGATCTGCTAAAACACTAAGACAATTGTATCTATTCCCACTGCTGTCCTGTCCAGATTCCTCATTATGCAAGTACATTACTTACTTCCTGGTGGTGAAGCCTTGGAACCAATCGGGAAAGTTTCCTTTATGGAGGAGAATGAGAGGGGCCTGGGTCTCTGTAAACCACTTTAGAACCAGCTCCCTCAGCCCTCCTCCTCCTCCTCCTCCTCCTCCTCCTCCCTCTGTTGTAGACTCCATATGAAGGTCCACACAGCTGGTCCTCTATTCTATTCTTTCTCTGATCTATTCTCTCTCCCTGTTCTCTGTCTCTCTCTCCTTCCTCTCTGTCTCTCTCTCCTTTCTCGGTCTCTCTCCTTCCTCTTTGTCTCTCTTCTTCCTCTCTGTCTCTCTCTCTCTGTCTCTCTCTCCTTCCTCTCTGTCTCTCTCTCCTTTATCGGTCTCTCTCCTTCCTCTCTGTCTCTCTCTCCTTTCTCTCTGTCTCTCTCTCTCTGTCTTTCTCTCTCTCTCTCTGTCTCTCTCCTTCCTCTCTGTCTCTCTCTCCTTTCTCTCTGTCTCTCTCTCCTTTCTCTCTCTCTCTCTCTGTCTTTCTCTCTGTCTCTCTCTCTCTCTCTGTCTGTCACCAGGTCCGAGCAGTGTAGAAACAGCGGGTAACAGCCGTCTTCTCAGTCGTTAATGAAAGGTGTCCGTCACAGGTTCTAAACAGATCCTAGAAGAATAGACACCAGGACATCGCTGAAACACACCACATCTTATACTCAGCACATACAGCAGCTCTGACAATGGTTGGAGATTAAGTGCCTCATTTTCATATTTTCCATTGCACGTCATCCAGTGTGCGTGTGCGTGTGTGTGTGTGTGTGCATTCATGCGTATATGTGTGTGTGTGTGTGTGTAGGTGTGTATGTGTGTGTGTGCATTCATGCGTGTGTGTGTGTGCATTCATGCGTGTGTGTGTGTGCATTCATGCGTATGTGTAGGTGTAGGTGTAGGTGTGTGTGTGTGTGTGTGTGTTGATGAACAGTGCCATTGTCTCAGTGTATCTTCCCCATTGGCCTTACCTCTACCAGTCCTACTACCTCTATACCTGAGTCAGTCATTTACCTATCTGTCTTTCTGATTCCGTACCACACTGTGACAACGGGGCTCGCATGGAAATAAATGCCAACTCTCTTTCCTGCAGTCAAATGACCCAGTGGCCCCTGGGGTGGAATGTTTTTCATTATTTCATTTATTATTATTTTTACTGCCCGAAAATCAGGTGTTTCTATGTCAAACTGTTTAGTTATATTTCAGTCTTCTGTGATGTATATAAGGTGTAATATTGGGATGAAAACTCAAGATGGACTACATTTTAACTCTATACCCTGAGCGAGGCAGCACTCCGGGCGCCGAAGACGTGGATGACGAATTAAGGCAGCCCCCCCTACACCTCTCTGATTCAGGGGGGTTGGGTTAAATGAGGAAGACGTGGATGATGATGAAGGCAGCCCCCCCCCCCCTACACCTCTCTGATTCAGGGGGGGTTGGGTTAAATGAGGAAGACGTGGAAGTCGATTAAGGCAGCCCCCCCCCCCCCCTACACCTCTCTGATTCAGAGGGGTTGGGTTAAATGAGGAAGACACATTTCAGTTAAAGGAAAACTGATTAGATCTCCCCCTCCCCCTTACCTTCTTTAAGCCCATAACCATGTGTGTGAGGCGTATACGTTGTGTTAAAGTAGATTTGTTTAGGACTACCCAGAAACCCTGTGACCCCTGATTTAACCCACGGGAGTAAGAGGTCATTAATAACATAACAGGTCATGAGTTACCCAGAAACCCTGTGACCCCTGATTTAACCCACAGCAGTAAGAGGTCATTAATAACATAACAGGTCATGAGTTGCCCAGAAACCCTGTGACCCCTGATTTAACCCACGGCAGTAAGAGGTCATTAATAACATAACAGGTCATGAGTTACCCAGAAACCCTGTGACCCCTGATTTAACCCACGGGAGTAAGAGGTCATTAATAACATAACAGGTCATGAGTTAACCAGAAACCCTGTGACCCCTGATTTAACCCACGGCAGTAAGAGGTCATTAATAACATAACAGGTCATGAGTTACCCAGAAACCCTGTGACCCCTGATTTAACCCACGGCAGTAAGAGGTCATTAATAACATAACAGGTCATGAGTTACCCAGAAACCCTGTGACCCCTGATTTAACCCACAGCAGTAAGAGGTCATTAATAACATAACAGGTCATGAGTTACCCAGAAACCCTGTGACCCCTGATTTAACCCACGTCAGTAAGAGGTCATTAATAACATAACAGGTCATGAGTTAACCAGAAACCCTGTGACTCCTGATTTAACCCACAGCAGTAAGAGGTCATTAATAACATAACAGGTCATGAGTTACCCAGAAACCCTGTGACCCCTGATTTAACCCACGGCAGTAAGAGGTCATTAATAACATAACAGGTCATGATTTACAGCCAGATACATCTGGAGACAAGCTGCTGACAGGTGCTGTATTAAAGCCATGTAGATTTCCTGTGACACCTAGAGGCTGTTTCATTGGCTCCTGAGAGCCGATAATACGGACCTATGTGTTACAACACCGGTTTGAACTCTTCGTATTGACTCTGATTATGTCTGGATACGAGGAGATGTTTCTGCCAACCCTGAGAGAACATGTACCCTGTTAAATAACCCCTGTCTGTCTGTCTGTCTCCCTGTTAAATAACCCCTGTCTGTCTCCCTGTCTCCCTGTTAAATAACCCCTGTCTGTCTGTCTCCCTGTTAAATAACCCCTGTCTGTCTCCCTGTCTCCCTGTTAAATAACCCCTGTCTGTCTGTCTCCCTGTTAAATAACCCCTGTCTGTCTGTCTGTCTGTCTGTCTGTCTCCCTGTTAAATAACCCCTGTCTGTCTGTCTCCCTGTTAAATAACCCCTGTCTGTCTGTCTCCCTGTTAAATAACCCCTATCTGTCTGTCTCCCTGTTAAATAACCCATGTCTGTCTGTCTCCCTGTTAAATAACCCCTGTCTGTCTGTTTTATAACCCCTATCTGTCTCCCTGTTAAATAACCCCTGTCTGTCTGTCTCCCTGTTAAATAACCCCTATCTGTCTGTCTCCCTGTTAAATAACCCCTGTCTGTCTGTCTGTCTGTCTGTCTCCCTGTTAAATAACCCCTGTCTGTCTGTCTCCCTGTTAAATAACCCCTGTCTGTCTGTCTCCCTGTTAAATAACCCCTGTCTGTCTCCCTGTTAAATAACCCCTGTCTGTCTGTCTGTCTCCCTGTTAAATAACCCCTGTCTGTCTGTCTCCCTGTTAAATAACCCCTGTCTGTCTGTCTGTTAAATAACCCCTGTCTGTCTCCCTGATAAATAACCCCTGTCTGTCTGTCTCCCTGTTAAATAACCCCTGTCTGTCTGTCTCCCTGTTAAATAACCCCTGTCTGTCTGTCTGTCTGTCTGTCTCCCTGTTAAATAACCCCTGTCTGTCTGTCTGTCTGTCTGTCTGTCTGTCTGTCTGTCTCCCTGTTAAATAACCCCTGTCTGTCTGTCTGTCTGTCTGTCTCCCTGTTAAATAACACCTGTCTGTCTGTCTGTCTGTCTCCCTGTTAAATAACCCCTGTCTGTCTGTCTGTCTGTCTGTCTGTCTGTCTGTCTGTCTCCCTGTTAAATAACCCTGGTCTGTCTGTCTGTCTGTCTGTCTGTTAAATAACCCCTGTCTGTCTGTCTCCCTGTTAAATAACCCCTGTCTGTCTGTCTGTCTGTCTGTCTGTTTGTTAAATAACCCCTGTCTGTCTCCCTGTTAAATAACCCCTGTATGTCTGTCTGTCTGTCTCCCTGTTAAATAACCCCTGTCTGTCTGTCTCCCTGTTAAATAACCCCTGTCTGTCTGTCTGTCTGTCTGTCTGTCTGTCTGTCTGTCTGTCTGTCTGTCTCCCTGTTAAATAACCCCTGTCTGTCTCCCTGTTAAATAACCCCTGTATGTCTGTCTGTCTCCCTGTTAAATAACCCCTGTCTGTCTGTCTCCCTGTTAAATAACCCCTGTCTGTCTGTCTGTCTGTCTGTCTGTCTGTCTGTTAAATAACCCCTGTCTGTCTGTCTGTCTGTCTGTCTGTCTGTCTGTCTGTCTGTCTATCTGTTAAATAACCCCTGTCTGTCTGTCTGTCTGTCTGTCTGTCTGTCTGTCTGTCTGTCTGTCTGTCTGTCTGTCTCCCTGTTAAATAACCCCTGCCTGTCTGTAACCCTGTTAAATAACCCCTGTCTGTCTGTCTGTCTTAAATAACCCCTGTCTGTCTGTCTGTCTGTTAAATAACCCCTGTCTGTCTGTCTCCCTGTTAAATAACCCCTGTCTGTCTCCCTGTTAAATAACCCCTGTCTGTCTGTCTGTCTCCCTGTTAAATAACCCCTGTCTGTCTGTCTCCCTGTTAAATAACCCCTGTCTGTCTGTCTGTTAAATAACCCCTGTCTGTCTCCCTGATAAATAACCCCTGTCTGTCTGTCTCCCTGTTAAATAACCCCTGTCTGTCTGTCTCCCTGTTAAATAACCCCTGTCTGTCTGTCTGTCTGTCTGTCTCCCTGTTAAATAACCCCTGTCTGTCTGTCTGTCTGTCTGTCTGTCTGTCTCCCTGTTAAATAACCCCTGTCTGTCTGTCTGTCTGTCTGTCTCCCTGTTAAATAACACCTGTCTGTCTGTCTGTCTGTCTCCCTGTTAAATAACCCCTGTCTGTCTGTCTGTCTGTCTGTCTGTCTGTCTCCCTGTTAAATAACCCTGGTCTGTCTGTCTGTCTGTCTGTCTGTTAAATAACCCCTGTCTGTCTGTCTCCCTGTTAAATAACCCCTGTCTGTCTGTCTGTCTGTCTGTCTGTTTGTTAAATAACCCCTGTCTGTCTCCCTGTTAAATAACCCCTGTATGTCTGTCTGTCTGTCTCCCTGTTAAATAACCCCTGTCTGTCTGTCTCCCTGTTAAATAACCCCTGTCTGTCTGTCTGTCTGTCTGTCTGTCTGTCTGTCTGTCTGTCTGTCTGTCTGTCTGTCTCCCTGTTAAATAACCCCTGTCTGTCTCCCTGTTAAATAACCCCTGTATGTCTGTCTGTCTCCCTGTTAAATAACCCCTGTCTGTCTGTCTCCCTGTTAAATAACCCCTGTCTGTCTGTCTGTCTGTCTGTCTGTCTGTCTGTTAAATAACCCCTGTCTGTCTGTCTGTCTGTCTGTCTGTCTGTCTGTCTATCTGTTAAATAACCCCTGTCTGTCTGTCTGTCTGTCTGTCTGTCTGTCTGTCTGTCTGTCTGTCTGTCTGTCTCCCTGTTAAATAACCCCTGCCTGTATGTAACCCTGTTAAATAACCCCTGTCTGTCTGTCTGTCTTAAATAACCCCTGTCTGTCTGTCTGTCTGTTAAATAACCCCTGTCTGTCTGTCTGTCTGTCTGTCTGTCTGTCTGTCTGTCTCCCTGTTAAATAACCCCTGTCTGTCTGTCTGTCTCCCTGTTAAATAACCCCTGTCTGTCTGTCTGTCTGTCTGTCTGTCTGTCTGTCTGTCTGTCTGTCTCCCTGTTAAATAACCCCTGTCTGTCTGTCTGTCTGTCTGTCTGTCTGTCTGTCTGTCTGTCTGTCTGTCTGTCTGTCTACAAATAAACAGATGAACTCAGATTGGTGTAAAATAAGAAAATAAGTCTGAAACCAAGCTGACAAACAGTGTGATGTTTTCACTGTGATCTCTGCTGGATAGATGCAATGTGATATATCATTCCCATAATATCAGGGACACTCCAGTCTTCCCAGCATCAATATCAATACCTGACGCTGTAATTACATTTACACAGAGTACAGAATCTGATCCCATTGGTTGGTTCTCATCACACAGAGTACAGAATCTGATCCCATTGGTTGGTTCTCATCACCCAGAGTACAGAATCTGATACCATTGGTTGGTTCTCATCACACAGAGTACATAATATGATCCCATTGGTTGATTCTCATCACACAGAGTACAGAATCTGATCCCATTGGTTGATTATCATCACCCAGAGTACAGAATCTGATCCCATTGGTTGATTATCATCACCCAGAGTACAGAATCTGATCCCATTGGTTGATTCTCATCACCCAGAGTACAGCATCTGATACCATTGGTTGATTCTCATCACCCAGAGTACAGAATCTGATACCATTGGTTGATTCTCATCACCCAGAGTACAGAATCTGATACCATTGGTTGATTCTCATCACCCAGAGTACAGAATCTGATACCATTGGTTGATTCTCATCACCCAGAGTACAGAATCTGATCCCATTGGTTGATTCTCATCACCCAGAGTACAGCATCTGATACCATTGGTTGATTCTCATCACCCAGAGTACAGAATCTGATACCATTGGTTGATTCTCATCACCCAGAATACAGAATCTGATACCATTGGTTGATTCTCATCACCCAGAGTACAGAATCTGATACCATTGGTTGATTCTCTTCACCCATAGTACAGAATCTGATCCCATTGGTTGATTATCTTCTATTATCTGTTCTCTGTCATTTCCACCACATCTGCCATCAGTCCTCTCCTGATCCACTACCTGAACCCATCGGTCCTCTCCTGATCCACTACCTGAACCCATCTGTCATCGGTCCTCTCCTGATCCACTACCTGAACCCATCTGTCATCGGTCCTCTCCTGATCCACTACCTGAACCCATCTGTCATCGGTCCTCTCCTGATCCACTACCTGAACCCATCGGTCCTCTCCTGATCCACTACCTGAACCCATCGGTCCTCTCCTGAGCCACTACCTGAACCCATCTGTCCTCTCCTGATCCACTACCTGAACCCATCGGTCCTCTCCTGATCCACTACCTGAACCCATCGGTCCTCTCCTGATCCACTACCTGAACCCATCGGTCAGTCCTCTCCTGATCCACTACCTGAACCCATCGGTCCTCTCCTGATCCACTACCTGAACCCATCTGTCCTCTCCTGATCCACTACCTGAACCCATCGGTCCTCTCCTGATCCACTACCTGAACCCATCGGTCCACTCCTGATCCACTACCTGAACCCATCTGTCATCGGTCCTCTCCTGATCCACTACCTGAACCCATCGGTCAGTCCTCTCCTGATCCACTACCTGAACCCATCGGTCCTCTCCTGATCCACTACCTGAACCCATTGGTCCTCTCCTGATCCACTACCTGAACCCATCTGCCCTCTCCTGATCCACTACCTGAACCCATCGGTCATCGGTCCTCTCCTGATCCACTACCTGAACCCATCGGTCCTCTCCTGATCCACTACCTGAACTCATCTGTCATCGGTCCTCTCCTGATCCACTACCTGAACCCATCTGTCATCGGTCCTCTCCTGATCCACTACCTGAACCCATCTGTCATCGGTCCTCTCCTGATCCACTACCTGAACCCATCGGTCCTCTCCTGATCCACTACCTGAACCCATTGGTCCTCTCCTGATCCACTACCTGAACCCATCTGCCCTCTCCTGATCCACTACCTGAACCCATCGGTCATCGGTCCTCTCCTGATCCACTATCTGAACCCATCGGTCCTCTCCTGATCCACTACCTGAACTCATCTGTCATCGGTCCTCTCCTGATCCACTACCTGAACCCATCTGTCATCGGTCCTCTCCTGATCCACTACCTGAACCCATCTGTCATCGGTCCTCTCTTGATCCACTACCTGAACCCATCTGTCCTCTCCTGATCCACTACCTGAACCCATCGGTCCTCTCCTGATCCACTACCTGGACCCATCGGTCCTCTCCTGATCCACTACCTGAACCCATCGGTCCTCTCCTGATCCACTACCTGAACCCATATGTCATCGGTCCTCTCCTGATCCACTACCTGGACCCATCGGTCCTCTCCTGATCCACTACCTGAACCTATCTGTCATCGGTCCTCTCCTGATCTACTACCTGAACCCATCGGTCCTCTCCTGATCCACTACCTGAACCCATCTGTCATCGGTCCTCTCCTGATCCACTACCTGAACCCATCTGTCATCGGTCCTCTCCTGATCCACTACCTGAACCCATCTGTCATCGGTCCTCTCCTGATCTACTACCTGGACCCATCGGTCCTCTCCTGATCCACTACCTGAACCCATCTGTCATCGGTCCTCTCCTGATCCACTACCTGAACCCATCGGTCCTCTCCTGATCCACTACCTGAACCCATCGGTCCTCTCCTGATCCACTACCTGAACCCATCTGTCATCGGTCCTCTCCTGATCCACTACCTGAACCCATCGGTCCTCTCCTGATCCACTACCTGAACCCATCGGTCCTCTCCTGATCCACTACCTGGACCCATCGGTCCTCTCCTGATCCACTACCTGAACCCATCGGTCCTCTCCTGATCCACTACCTGAACCCATCGGTCCTCTCCTGATCCACTACCTGGACCTATCTGTCAATTACATTTTTATTAAATTTAAGGGCTTTATTGTCATGGGAAACATATGTTAACATTGCCAAAGCAAGTGAGGTAGATAATAAACTAAAGTTTAAAAAATTATATAAATTAACAGTAAACATTATACTCCCAAAAGTTCCAAAATAATAAAGACATTTCAAATGTGATATTATGTCTTTATACAGTGTTGTAATGATGTGCAAATAGTTAAAGTACAAAAGGGAAAATAAATAAGCATAAATATGGGTTGTATTTACAATGGTGTTTGTCCTTCACTGGTTGCCCTTTTCTTGTGGCAACAGGTCACACATCTTGCTGCTTTGATGTCACACTGTGATATTTCACCCAGTAGATATGGGAGTTTATCAAAATTGGGTTTGTTTTCAAATTCTTTGTGGATCTGTGTAATCTGAGGGAAATATGTCTCTCTAATATGGTCATACATTGGGCAGGAGGTTAGGAAGTGCAGCTCAGTTTCCACCTCATTTTGTGGGCAGTGAGCACATAGCCTGTCTTATCTTGAGAGCCATGTCTGCCTACGGCGGCCTTTCTCAATAGCAAGGCTATGCTCACTGAGTCTGTACATAGTCAAAGCTTTCCTTAAGTTTGGGTTAGTCACAGTGGTCAGGTATTCTCTTCCTCTCTCTCTCTCTCTCTCTATCTCTATCTCTCTCTCTCTCTCTCTGTGTCTCTCTGTCTCTTCCTCTCTTCTCTCTCTCTCTGTCTCTTCCTCTCTTCCTCTCTCTCTCTCTCTCTCTGTGTCTCTCTCTCTCTCTGTTTCTTCCTCTCTTCCTCTCTCTCTCTGTCTCTTCCTCTCTTCCTCTCTCTTTCTCTGTGTGTCTCTCTCTCTGTCTCTTCCTCTCTCTCTCTGTCTCTTCCTCTCTTCCTCTCTCTCTCTCTGTCTCTCTATCCTGTAATATCAGCACTTTGACTTTCTGAATCTCAATTCCTTCCATTAGAAGCCGATACCTGATGCAGTATGATAACAAGGTGAAGGTGTCTGTGTTAATGTTCTAGTGCTGTTGTGCCCTCTTGTGGTATAGTTACTGCACTGCACATCATGGCAGGGCTTTTCAATACTCCTTACTATAGAATACCATACTACATACACAGAGTGTCACATTTTTCACCCCCTTTTTGTCCTCATAACAGCCTCAAATCATCGGGGTCAGGGACTCTACAAGGTGTCGAAAGCCTTCCACAGGGATTCTGGCCCATGTTGACTCCAATGCTTCCCACAGTTGTGTCAAGTTGGCTGGATGTCCTTTGGTTGGTGGACCATTCTTGATACACAAAGGGAAACTGTTGAGAGTGAAAAACCCAGCAGCGTTGCAGTTCTTGACACAAACCAGTGTTCCTGACACCTACTACCGTACCCTGTTCAAAGGCACCTCAATATTTTGTCTTTTCCATTCACCCTCTGAATGTCACACATACACAATCCATGTCTCAATTTGTCTCAAGACTTAAAAATCCTTCTTTAACCCGTCTCCTCCCCTTCATCTACACTGATTTGAAGTGGATTTAACAAGTGACATCAATAGGGGGTCATATCTTTCACCTGGATTCACCTGGTCAGTCTATGTCATGGAAGGAGCCGGTGTTCCTAATGTTTTGTCCAGTCGTTGTATGTTGTAAGCAGTGGAAGAGAACACACACACACACACACACACAGACGTGTATTTGTAACTTTGAAAATAGACTCAGGGAAGGTAGCTCTATCGCGTGGTAACAAGTGACATTTAGTGTGAACCTGAGAGCGCGCGTGGTCAGTAGGGAAACGCCGTCTACACGGTGCTCGGTAAACTTTGAAAAGAAACGAGAGTGAACGAAGAAGTTTGTGGACACGCTTTTTTGACGGTCATTTCAACATGGTAAGATCTTTTTAAAATGTCTCTATACTTCTATCTATTTAACTTTATTGTAATGGTAACCTGTATGCGTCATCTAAGGTGCTGCGTCGCACATTGCCCTTGATGTTTGGTGATGCAGAAAGTCTCAGCAAATGTGTCTACAATAAGTTGCTAATAAGAGTTGACCAACAGTCTAGGAGTAATAGTATGGACTAACACTAGTTATAAACTGGGTGGTTCCAGCACTGAATGCTGATTGGCTGACTGCCATGACAGTATACCACGGGTATGATAAAACGTTTATTTTTACTCCTCTAATTATGTTGGTAACCAGTTTATAATAGCGACAAGGCACCTCTTATTGCGTTGGTCGAACCAAACAGCCGTTAGCCGTGGTATATGGGCCACCTCCTTATTGCTTAATTATAACGTTCTTCTCATAATTAATATATTGTAATGATGATTTTAAAAGGAAGACGCGTTTTTTTGTTGTATGTAGGCTAAATGTTTCTCTGATTCTGTGATGTTGGCCATGTTGTTGCACGTCGCCGTGTTTGTTGTTGTACAACTGCCAAGCAAACACGACACTTCACCTGCTGAACCATCAGACATATAGTTATCTTCTTTTACACAGGGTTTACTTCTATAATGGACGGAATAGAGAACCCATATATTTACACGTTATAACCACGGCATCGTCCCCGTCTATGACTGCAGGCATGGCCCTGTTCAAGCAGCAGACTGTGGAGGATTTCTACGAGATCGGAGAAGAATTAGGAAGGTACAGTATTACGATCAGGTAGACTAGTGGTTAGAGTGGAGGGGAGGCAGGTAGACTAGTGGTTAGAGTGGAGGGGAGGCAGGTAGACTAGTGGTTAGAGTGGAGGGGCGGCAGGTAGACTAGTGGTTAGAGTGGAGGGGTGGAGGGGCGGCAGGTAGTCTAGTGGTTAGAGTGGAGGGGCGGCAGGTAGACTAGTGGTTAGAGTGGAGGGGTGGAGGGGCGGCAGGTAGTCTAGTGGTTAGAGTGGAGGGGCGGCAGGTAGACTAGTGGTTAGAGTGGAGGGGTGGCAGGTAGACTAGTGGTTAGAGTGGAGGGGCGGCAGGTAGACTAGTGGTTAGAGTGGAGGGGCGGCAGGTAGTCTAGTGGTTAGAGTGGAGGGGTGGCAGGTAGACTAGTGGTTAGAGTGGAGGGGCGGCAGGTAGACTAGTGGTTAGAGTGGAGGGGTGGAGGGGCGGCAGGTAGTCTAGTGGTTAGAGTGGAGGGGCGGCAGGTAGACTAGTGGTTAGAGTGGAGGGGTGGCAGGTAGACTAGTGGTTAGAGTGGAGGGGCGGCAGGTAGACTAGTGGTTAGAGTGGGGGGTGGCAAGTAGCCTAGTGGTTAGAGTGGAGGGGCGGCAGGTAGACTAGTGGTTAGAGTGGAGGGGCGGCAGGTAGACTAGTGGTTAGAGTGGAGGGGTGGAGGGGCGGCAGGTAGTCTAGTGGTTAGAGTGGAGGGGCGGCAGGTAGACTAGTGGTTAGAGTGGAGGGGTGGAGGGGCGGCAGGTAGTCTAGTGGTTAGAGTGGAGGGGTGGAGGGGCGGCAGGTAGACTAGTGGTTAGAGTGGAGGGGTGGCAAGTAGCCTAGTGGTTAGAGTGGAGGGGCGGCAGGTAGACTAGTGGTTAGAGTGGAGGGGCGGCAGGTAGACTAGTGGTTAGAGTGGAGGGGTGGAGGGGCGGCAGGTAGTCTAGTGGTTAGAGTGGAGGGGCGGCAGGTAGACTAGTGGTTAGAGTGGAGGGGTGGAGGGGCGGCAGGTAGTCTAGTGGTTAGAGTGGAGGGGCGGCATGTAGACTAGTGGTTAGAGTGGAGGGGTGGCAGGTAGACTAGTGGTTAGAGTGGAGGGGTGGAGGGGCGGCAGGTAGTCTAGTGGTTAGAGTGGAGGGGCGGCAGGTAGACTAGTGGTTAGAGTGGAGGGGTGGAGGGGCGGCAGGTAGTCTAGTGGTTAGAGTGGAGGGGCGGCAGGTAGACTAGTGGTTAGAGTGGAGGGGTGGCAGGTAGACTAGTGGTTAGAGTGGAGGGGTGGAGGGGCGGCAGGTAGTCTAGTGGTTAGAGTGGAGGGGCGGCAGGTAGACTAGTGGTTAGAGTGGAGGGGTGGCAAGTAGACTAGTGGTTAGAGTGGAGGGGTGGCAGGTAGACTAGTGGTTAGAGTGGAGGGGCGGCAAGTAGACTAGTGGTTAGAGTGGAGGGGTGGCAGGTAGTCTAGTGGTTAGAGTGGAGGGGTGGCAGGTAGACTAGTGGTTAGAGTGGAGGGGTGGCAAGTAGACTAGTGGTTAGAGTGGAGGGGTGGCAGGTAGTCTAGTGGTTAGAGTGGAGGGGCGGCAGGTAGACTAGTGGTTAGAGTGGAGGGGTGGAGGGGCGGCAGGTAGTCTAGTGGTTAGAGTGGAGGGGCGGCAGGTAGACTAGTGGTTAGAGTGGAGGGGTGGCAAGTAGACTAGTGGTTAGAGTGGAGGGGCGGCAGGTAGACTAGTGGTTAGAGTGGAGGGGTGACAGGTGGTCTAGTGGTTAGAGTGGAGGGGTGGCAGGTAGACTAGTGGTTAGAGTGGAGGGGCGGCAGGTAGACTAGTGGTTAGAGTGGAGGGGTGGCAGGTAGACTAGTGGTTAGAGTGGAGGGGCGGCAGGTAGACTAGTGGTTAGAGTGGAGGGGCGGCAGGTAGACAAGTGGTTAGAGAGGAGGGGCGGCAGGGTAGACTAGTGGTTAGAGTGGAGGGGCGGCAGGTAGACTAGTGGTTAGAGTGGAGGGGCGGCAGGTAGACTAGTGGTTAGAGTGGAGGGGAGGCAGGTAGCCTAGTGGTTAGAGTGGGGGGGCGGCAGGTAGACTAGTGGTTAGAGTGGAGGGGCGGTAGGTAGACTAGTGGTTAGAGTGGAGGGGCGGCAGGTGGACTAGTGGTTAGAGTGGAGGGGCGGGGCGGCAGTCTAGTGAATGGGGTTGTTCTGTTCACATGACAGTGAATGGGTTTTTTCTGTTGACATGACAGTGAATGGGGTTGTTCTGTTGACATGACAGTGATTGGGGTTGTTCTGTTGACATGACAGTGAATGGGGTTGACATGACAGTGAATGTGGTTGTTCTGTTGACATGACAGTGAATGGGGTTCTTCTGTTGACATGACAGTGAATGGGTTTTTTCTGTTGACATGACAGTGAATGGGGTTGTTCTGTTGACATGACAGTGAATGGGGTTGTTCTGTTGACATGACAGTGAATGGGGTTGTTCTGTTGACATGACAGTGAATGGGGTTCTTCTGTTGACATGACAGTGAATGGGGTTGTTCTGTTGACATGACAGTGAATGGAGTTGTTCTGTTGACATGACAGTGATTGGGGTTGTTCTGTTGACATGACAGTGAATGGGGTTGTTCTGTTGACATGACAGTGAATGGGGTTGTTCTGTTGACATGACAGTGAATGGGGTTGTTCTGTTGACATGACAGTGAATGGGGTTGTTCTGTTGACATGACAGTGAATGGGGTTGTTCTGTTGACATGACAGTGAATGGGGTTCTTCTGTTGACATGACAGTGAATGGGGTTGTTCTGTTGACATGACAGTGAATGGGGTTCTTCTGTTGACATGACAGTGAATGGGGTTGTTCTGTTGACATGACAGTGATTGGGGTTGTTCTGTTTACATGACAGTGAATGGGGTTGTTCTGTTGACATGACAGTGAATGGGGTTGACATGACAGTGATTGGGGTTGTTCTGTTGACATGACAGTGATTGGGGTTGTTCTGTTGACATGACAGTGAATGGGGTTGTTCTGTTGACATGACAGTGAATGGGGTTGTTCTGTTGACATGACAGTGAATGGGGTTGTTCTGTTGACATGACAGTGAATGGGGTTGTTCTGTTGACATGACAGTGAATGGGGTTGTTCTGTTGACATGACAGTGAATGGGGTTGTTCTGTTGACATGACAGTGAATGGGGTTGTTCTGTTGACATGACAGTGAATGGGGTTGACATGACAGTGATTGGGGTTGTTCTGTTGACATGACAGTGATTGGGGTTGTTCTGTTGACATGACAGTGAATGGAGTTGTTCTGTTGACATGACAGTGAATGGGGTTGTTCTGTTGACATGACAGTGAATGGGGTTGTTTTGTTGACATGATTAAAGCACTGTTTTAAAAAGATATGACGTAGCTGAAAGCCCTGTTTTAAAGGTAGACTCAGCGATATGATGTAGGTTAAAGCCCTGTTTAAAGGTAGACTCAGCGATATGATGTAGATGAAAGCCCTGTTTTAAAGGTAGACTCAGCGATATGATGTAGGTTAAAGCCCTGTTTTAAAGGTAGACTCAGCGATATGATGTAGATTAAAGCCCTGTTTAAAGGTAGACTCAGCGATATGATGTAGGTTAAAGCCCTGTTTAAAGGTAGACTCAGCGATATGATGTAGATGAAAGCCCTGTTTTAAAGGTAGACTCAGCGATATGATGTAGGTTAAAGCCCTGTTTTAAAGGTAGACTCAGCGATATGATGTAGATTAAAGCCCTGTTTTAAAGGTAGACTCAGCGATATGATGTAGGTTAAAGCCCTGTTTTAAAGGTAGACTCAGCGATATGATGTAGATTAAAGCCCTGTTTAAAGGTAGACTCAGCGATATGATGTAGGTTAAAGCCCTGTTTTAAAGGTAGACTCAGCGATATGATGTAGGTTAAAGCCCTGTTTTAAAGGTAGACTCAGCGATATGATGTAGGTTAAAGCCCTGTTTTAAAGGTAGACTCAGCGATATGATGTAGGTTAAAGCCCTGTTTTAAAGGTAGACTCAGCGATATGATGTAGGTTAAAGCCCTGTTTTAAAGGTAGACTCAGCGATATGATGTAGGTTAAAGCCCTGTTTTAAAGGTAGACTCAGCGATATGATGTAGATTAAAGCCCTGTTTTAAAGGTAGACTCAGCGATATGATGTAGGTTAAAGCCCTGTTTTAAAGGTAGACTCAGCGATATGATGTAGGTTAAAGCCCTGTTTTAAAGGTAGACTCAGCGATATGATGTAGGTTAAAGCCCTGTTTTAAAGGTAGACTCAGCGATATGATGTAGGTTAAAGCCCTGTTTTAAAGGTAGACTCAGCGATATGATGTAGATTAAAGCCCTGTTTTAAAGGTAGACTCAGCGATATGATGTAGGTTAAAGCCCTGTTTAAAGGTAGACTCAGCGATATGATGTAGGTTAAAGCCCTGTTTTAAAGGTAGACTCAGCGATATGATGTAGGTTAAAGCCCTGTTTTAAAGGTAGACTCAGCGATATGATGTAGGTTAAAGCCCTGTTTTAAAGGTAGACTCAGCGATATGATGTAGGTTAAAGCCCTGTTTAAAGGTAGACTCAGCGATATGATGTAGGTTAAAGCCCTGTTTTAAAGGTAGACTCAGCGATATGATGTAGGTTAAAGCCCTGTTTTAAAGGTAGACTCAGCGATATAATGTAGGTTAAAGCCCTATTTAAAGAGGCAGCTGAGCTGACAGACAGTCACTCCTCCTCTAGAGGCAGCTGACAGGCAGTCACTCCTCCTCTAGAGGCAGCTGGCAGACAGTCACTCCTCCTCTAGAGGCAGCAGACAGGCAGTCACTCCTCCTCTAGAGGCAGCTGGCAGACAGTCACTCCTCCTCTAGAGGCAGCTGGCAGGCAGTCACTCCTCCTCTAGAGGCAGCTGGCAGGCAGTCACTCCTCCTCTAGAGGCAGCTGACAGGCAGTCACTCCTCCTCTAGAGGCAGCTGGCAGGCAGTCACTCCTCCTCTAGAGGCAGCTGACAGGCAGTCACTCCTCCTCTAGAGGCAGCTGGCAGGCAGTCACTCCTCCTCTAGAGGCAGCTGACAGGCAGTCACTCCTCCTCTAGAGGCAGCTGGCAGACAGTCACTCCTCCTCAAGATGGCTTCCTTCTATCTTTAGAGATGTGTGTCTATGTTTAATCACACAGCTACACTATGAATGAGGAAGTGGAGTATTACTTTACCTCACTGTCTGACAGTAGAGGAAAAACACATGGAGTCACAGTCACTGTCTGTGCCCCAAATGACCCCCTGTCCCCTACGGGCCCCCTGTCCCCTACGGGCCCCCTGTCCCCCCTGCCCCCTACGGACCCCCTGTCCCCTACGGGCCCCCTGTCCCCCCTGCCCCCTACGGACCCCCTGTCCCCCCTGTCCCCTACGGGCCCCCTGTCCTCTACGGGCCCCCTGTCCCACTGTCCCCTACGGGCCCCCTGTCCCCCCTGCCCCCTACGGACCCCCTGTCCCCCCTGTCCCCTACGGGCCCCCTGTCCTCTACGGGCCCCCTGTCCCACTGTCCCCTACGGGCCCCATGTCCCCCCTGTCCCCCCTGTCCCCTACGGGCCCCCTGTCCCCTACGGGCCCCCTGTCCCCTACGGGCCCCCTGTCCCCCCTGTCCCCCATGTCCCCCCTGTCCCCTACTAGACATAAGCAGTGCTCTATAGGGAATACACACTCTTAAAGAAAAAGGTGATATCTAGAACCCAAAAGGGTTCTTCGGCTGTCCCCATCGGAGAACCCTTTGAAGAACAGACAGACAGAACCTTTTTTGAGTTCCATGTAGAACCCTTTACACAGAGGGTTCTACATGGAACCCAAAATAGTTCTGTCTGGAACCAAAAATGGATGTACCTGGAACCAAACAGGGTTCTCCTATGTAAACATCCAAAGAACCCTTTTGGAACCCTTTTTTCTAAGAGTGAAGGGTGCAACTATGGTACACAGCCACTGAAAGACCGTTGACTTAATTCCCTCGTCCTCTTGGTGTCCTTTGTCTGCTCTGTTGTATGTG
>NC_092152.1:90081545-90184045 GCF_045791955.1 Oncorhynchus clarkii lewisi
GACTGCTGTACAAAGATGGTAGATATATAGAAAGATCTATAGACTGCTGTACAAAGATGGTAGATATATAGAAAGATCTAATGACTGCTGTACAAAGATGATAGATATATAGAAAGATCTGTAGACTGCTGTACAAAGATGGTAGATATATAGAAAGATCTATAGACTGCTGTACAAAGATGATAGATAAACTCAGCAAAAAAGTAAACGTCCTCTCACTGTCAACTGTGTTTATTTTCAGCAAACTTAACATGTGTAAATATTTGTATGAACATAACAAAATTCAACAACATAGAGACATAAACTGAACAAGTTCCACAGACATGTGACTAACAGAAGTAGAATAATGTGTCCCTGAACAAAGGGGGGGTCAAATGGCCCTAGCCCTCACCCTCTGATACAACAGGTCCCAGGTGTGCTCAATGGGATTGAGATCTGGGCTCTTCGCTGGCCATGGCAGAACACTGACATTCCTGTCTTGCAGGAAATTACACACAGAATGAGAGGTATGGCTGGTGGCATTGTCATGCTGGAGGGTCATGTCAGGATGAGCCTGTAGGAAGTCTACCACATGAGGATGTCTTCCCTGTAACGCACAGCATTGAGATCGCCTGCAATGACAACAAGCTCAATCCGATGATGCTGTGACACACTGCCCTAGACCATGACAGACGTCTCACAGTACGAACATTGCGATTTATTTCCCTGGCCACATCTGCATTTCTCATGCCTCCTTGCAGCATGCCTAAGGCACGTTCACGCAGATGAGCAGGGACCCTGGGCATCTTTCTTTTGGTGCTTTTCAGAGTCAGTAGAAAGGCCTCTTTAGTGTCCTAAGTTTTCATAACTGTGACCTTAATTGCCTACTGTCTGTAAGCTGTTAGTGTCTTAACGACCTTTCCACAGGTGCATGTTCATTCATTGTTTATGGTTCATTGAACAAGCATGGGAAACAGTGTTTAAACCCTTTACGATGAAGATCTGTGAAGTTATTTGGATTTTTGCGAATCATCTTTGAAAGACAGGGTCCTGAAAAAGGGACGTTTCTTTTTTTGCTGAGTTTATATAGAAAGATGAATAGACTGCTGTACAAAGATGATAGATATATAGAAAGATCTATAGACTGCTGTACGAAGTGAAACTGAAATATACAACTGTTTCGAGAAGTATAGTCACTTTAGACTGCAGGTACTGTATAATGCATTATGGTCTTGTCATGAGCTTGCTTAAATGAGGGCTGGACGGCGGAAATCTGTACTGCTGAGAGCTTTAAATCCCATTAATAAGAGACACACTTGGGGGGTGCAGCTCGCAGCACTTTACCTCAGATAGAGAGATGGACAGAGAGGGGGAGAGAGAGAGAAAGTGCTGTGTCAGGTATGGGAAAAGGGTTCAATAAGGGTGTAGTCCTTCCCGGCGTTGACAGAGAGGCTTGCTGTGGTCTCACCACAGGAAGACTGGGGGAGGGGGAGACGCGAGAGACGGGGAGGGGATACAGAGGGGGAGACGGGAGAGACGGGAGAGGGAGGAGGAGACGAAAGAGACAGGGGAGAGGGAGGAGGAGACAAAGGAGACGGGAGAGGGAGGAGGAGACGAAAGAGACGGGAGAGGGAGGAGGAGACGAAAGAGACGGGAGAGGGAGGAGGAGACGAAAGAGACGGGAGAGGGAGGAGGAGACGAAAGAGACGGGAGAGGGAGGAGGAGACGAAAGAGACAGGGGAGAGGGAGGAGGAGACGAAAGAGACAGGGGAGAGGCAGGAGGAGACGAAAGAGACAGGGGAGAGGCAGGAGGAGACGAAAGAGACGGGAGAGGGAGGAGGAGACGAAAGAGACAGGGGAGAGGGAGGAGGAGACAGGGGAGACGGGAGAGGGAGGAGGAGACGAAAGAGACGGGAGAGGGAGGAGGAGACGAAAGAGACAGGGGAGAGGGAGGAGGAGACGAAAGAGACAGGAGAGGGAGGAGGAGACAGGGGAGAGGGAGGAGGAGACGGAGGAGACAGGAGAGGGAGGAGGAGACGAAAGAGACGGGAGAGGGAGGAGGAGACGAAAGAGACGGGAGAGGGAGGAGGAGACGAAAGAGACGGGAGAGGGAGGAGGAGACGAAAGAGACGGGAGAGGGAGGAGGAGACGAAAGAGACGGGAGAGGGAGGAGGAGACGAAAGAGATGGGAGAGGGAGGAGGAGACGAAAGAGACGGGGGAGAGGGAGGAGGAGACGAAAGAGACGGGGGAGAGGGAGGAGGAGACAGGGGAGAGGGAGGAGGAGACAAAAGAGACAGGGGAGAGGGAGGAGGAGACGAAAGAGACGGGAGAGGGAGGAGGAGACAGGGGAGAGGGAGGAGGAGACAAAAGAGACAGGGGAGAGGGAGGAGGAGACAAAAGAGACAGGGGAGAGGGAGGAGGAGACGAAAGAGACGGGAGAGGGAGGAGGAGACGAAAGAGACGGGAGAGGGAGGAGGAGACGAAAGAGACGGGAGAGAGGGAGGAGAAGACGAAAGAGATGTGAGAGGGAGGAGGAGACGAAAGAGACAGGGGAGAGGGAAGAGGAGACAAAAGAGACAGGAGAAGGAGGAGGAGACGAAAGAGACGGGGGAGGGAAGGGGAGATGAAAGAGAGGGGATGGAGAGACAAAAGAGACAGGGGAGGGACAGACAAAGGAGAGGGGAGGGAGAGACAAAAGAGACAGGGGAGGGAGAGACAAAAGAGAGGGGAGGGACAGACAAAAGAGAGGGGAGGGACAGACAAAAGAGAGGGGAGGGAGAGACAAAAGAGAGGGGAGGGAGAGACAAAAGAGAGGGGAGGGAGAGACAAAAGATACATGGGAGGGAGAGACAAAAGAGAGGGGAGGGAGAGACAAAAGAGAGGGGAGACGGGAGACGGGAGAGACGGGAGAGGGAGGAGGAGACGAAAGAGACAGGGGAGAGGGAAGAGGAGACAAAGGAGACGGGAGAGGGAGGAGGAGACGAAAGAGACGGGAGAGGGAGGAGGAGACGAAAGAGACGGGAGAGGGAGGAGGAGACGAAAGAGACGGGAGAGGGAGGAGGAGACGAAAGAGACGGGAGAGGGAGGAGGAGACGAAAGAGACAGGGGAGAGGGAGGAGGAGACGAAAGAGACGCGAGAGGGAGGAGGAGACGAAAGAGACGCGAGAGGGAGGAGGAGACGAAAGAGACGCGAGAGGGAGGAGGAGACGAAAGAGACAGGAGAGGCAGGAGGAGACGAAAGAGACAGGGGAGAGGGAGGAGGAGACAAGAGACGGGAGAGGGAGGAGGAGACGAAAGAGACAGGGGAGAGGGAGGAGGAGACGAAAGAGACAGGGGAGGGGGAGGAGGAGACAAAAGAGACGGGAGAGGGAGGAGGAGACGAAAGAGACGGGAGAGAGGGAGGAGAAGACGAAAGAGATGTGAGAGGGAGGAGGAGACGAAAGAGACAGGGGAGAGGGAAGAGGAGACAAAAGAGACAGGAGAAGGAGGAGGAGACGAAAGAGACGGGGGAGGGAAGGGGAGATGAAAGAGAGGGGATGGAGAGACAAAAGAGACAGGGGAGGGACAGACAAAGGAGAGGGGAGGGAGAGACAAAAGAGACAGGGGAGGGAGAGACAAAAGAGAGGGGAGGGACAGACAAAAGAGAGGGGAGGGACAGACAAAAGAGAGGGGAGGGAGAGACAAAAGAGAGGGGAGGGAGAGACAAAAGAGAGGGGAGGGAGAGACAAAAGAGAGGGGAGGGAGAGACAAAAGATACATGGGAGGGAGAGACAAAAGAGAGGGGAGGGAGAGACAAAAGAGAGGGGAGACGGGAGACGGGAGAGACGGGAGAGGGAGGAGGAGACGAAAGAGACAGGGGAGAGGGAGGAGGAGACAAAGGAGACGGGAGAGGGAGGAGGAGACGAAAGAGACGGGAGAGGGAGGAGGAGACGAAAGAGACGGGAGAGGGAGGAGGAGACGAAAGAGACGGGAGAGGGAGGAGGAGACGAAAGAGACAGGGGAGAGGGAGGAGGAGACGAAAGAGACAGGGGAGAGGCAGGAGGAGACGAAAGAGACAGGGGAGAGGCAGGAGGAGACGAAAGAGACGGGAGAGGGAGGAGGAGACGAAAGAGACGGGAGAGGGAGGAGGAGACGAAAGAGACAGGGGAGAGGGAGGAGGAGACGAAAGAGACAGGGGAGAGGCAGGAGGAGACGAAAGAGACAGGGGAGAGGCAGGAGGAGACGAAAGAGACGGGAGAGGGAGGAGGAGACGAAAGAGACAGGGGAGAGGGAGGAGGAGACAGGGGAGACGGGAGAGGGAGGAGGAGACGAAAGAGACGGGAGAGGGAGGAGGAGACGAAAGAGACAGGGGAGAGGGAGGAGGAGACGAAAGAGACGGGAGAGGGAGGAGGAGACAGGGGAGAGGGAGGAGGAGACGAAAGAGACGGGAGAGGGAGGAGGAGACGAAAGAGACGGGAGAGGGAGGAGGAGACGAAAGAGACGGGAGAGGGAGGAGGAGACGAAAGAGACGGGAGAGGGAGGAGGAGACGAAAGAGACGGGAGAGGGAGGAGGAGACGAAAGAGACGCGAGAGGGAGGAGGAGACGAAAGAGACGGGAGAGGGAGGAGGAGACGAAAGAGACGGGGGAGAGGGAGGAGGAGACGAAAGAGACGGGGGAGAGGGAGGAGGAGACGAAAGAGACGGGGGAGAGGGAGGAGGAGACAGGGGAGAGGGAGGAGGAGACAAAAGAGACAGGGGAGAGGGAGGAGGAGACGAAAGAGACGGGAGAGGGAGGAGGAGACAGGGGAGAGGGAGGAGGAGACAAAAGAGACAGGGGAGAGGGAGGAGGACACAAAAGAGACAGGGGAGAGGGAGGAGGAGACGAAAGAGACAGGGGAGAGGGAGGAGGAGACAAAAGAGACGCGAGAGGGAGGAGGGGACGAAAGAGACAGGGGAGAGGGAGGAGGAGACGAAAGCGACAGGGGAGAGGGAGGAGGAGACAAAAGAGACGCGAGAGGGAGGAGGAGACGAAAGAGACGCGAGAGGGTGGAGGAGACGAAAGAGACGCGAGAGGGAGGAGGAGACGAAAGAGACGCGAGAGGGAGGAGGAGACGAAAGAGACAGGAGAGGCAGGAGGAGACGAAAGAGACAGGGGAGAGGGAGGAGGAGACAAGAGACGGGAGAGGGAGGAGGAGACGAAAGAGACAGGGGAGAGGGAGGAGGAGACGAAAGAGACAGGGGAGGGGGAGGAGGAGACAAAAGAGACGGGAGAGGGAGGAGGAGACGAAAGAGACGGGAGAGAGGGAGGAGAAGACGAAAGAGATGTGAGAGGGAGGAGGAGACGAAAGAGACAGGGGAGAGGGAAGAGGAGACAAAAGAGACAGGAGAAGGAGGAGGAGACGAAAGAGACGGGGGAGGGAAGGGGAGATGAAAGAGAGGGGATGGAGAGACAAAAGAGACAGGGGAGGGACAGACAAAGGAGAGGGGAGGGAGAGACAAAAGAGACAGGGGAGGGAGAGACAAAAGAGAGGGGAGGGACAGACAAAAGAGAGGGGAGGGACAGACAAAAGAGAGGGGAGGGAGAGACAAAAGAGAGGGGAGGGAGAGACAAAAGAGAGGGGAGGGAGAGACAAAAGAGAGGGGAGGGAGAGACAAAAGATACATGGGAGGGAGAGACAAAAGAGAGGGGAGGGAGAGACAAAAGAGAGGGGAGGGAGAGACAAAAGAGACAAGGAGAGGGAGAGACAAAAGAGAGGGGAGGGAGAGACAAAAGAGACAAGGGGAGGGAGAGACAAAAGAGACAAGGGGAGGGAGAGACAGAAGAGGTGAGGGAGAGACAAAAGAGAGGGGAGGGACAGACAAAAGAGAGGGGAGGGACAGACAAAAGAGAGGGGAGGGAGAGACAAAAGAGACATGGGAGGGAGAGACAAAAGAGAGGAGAGGGAGAGACAAAAGAGAGGGGAGGGAGAGACAAAAGAGAGGGGAGGGAGAGACAAAAGAGAGGAGGGAGAGACAAAAGAGACGGTAGAGGGAGAGACAAAAGAGAGGAGAGGGAGACGAAAGAGACAGAGGAGGGAGGGGGAGACGGGTGACATTTGTGATTCAGGCTGTACAGACTGAGGTAAATATGAAGTCCAGGGGTACATAGGAAGGCTCCTTTTCACCACAGCCGGCTGGCAATGCCAAAGTCAGGAACACAGTACGGTCACGGTGATGGAAGGTTTTAAAGGTGTCACCCAGAAGCAGGAAACAGGAGGAGAGGAGTAGCCCTGCAGAATAGGACAGGACATCCATTTAATGAGGCTGGACTACTCTTTCAACACGCGCTTAAGCCCTCTGACAGTGCACTTCTTTCATCCACGTTGGGTTGACAGGGTTTATCTGACGTTGGGTTGATAGGGTTTATCTGACGTTGGGTTGATAGGGTTTATCTGACGTTGGGTTGACAGGGTTTATCTGACGTTGGGTTGACAGGGTTTATCTGACGTTGGGTTGACAGGGTTTATCTGACGTTGGGTTGATAGGGTTTATCTGACGTTGGGTATATCTGACGTTGGGTTGACAGGGTTTATCTGACGTTGGGTTGACAGGGTTTATCTGACGTTGGATTGACAGGGTTTATCTGACGTTGGGTTGACAGGGTTTATCTGACGTTGGGTTGACAGGGTTTATTTGACGTTGGGTTTGTCAGGGTTTATCTGACGTTGGGTTGATAGGGTTTATTTGACGTTGGGTATATCTGACGTTGGGTTGACAGGGTTTATCTGACGTTGGGTATATCTGACGTTGGGTTGACAGGGTTTATCTGACGTTGGGTTGATAGGGTTTATCTGACGTTGGGTATATCTGACGTTGGGTTGACAGGGTTTATCTGACGTTGGGTTGACAGGGTTTATCTGACGTTGGGTTGGACAGGGTTTATCTGACGTTGGGTTGGACAGGGTTTATCTGACGTTGGGTTGGACAGGGTTTATCTGACGTTGGGTTGGACAGGGTTTATCTGACGTTGGGTTGGACAGGGTTTATCTGACATTGGGTTGACAGGGTTTATCTGACGTTGGGTTTGACAGGGTTTATCTGACATTGTGGTTGACAGGGTTTATCTGACGTTGGGTTGTCAGGGTTTATCTGACGTTGGGTTTATCTGACGTTGGGGTTGATAGGGTTTATCTGACGTTGGGTTTGACAGGGTTTATCTGACGTTGGGTTTGACAGGGTTTATCTGACGTTGGGTTTATCTGACGTTGGGTTGTCAGGGTTTATCTCACGTTGGGTTTGACGGGTTTATCTGACGTTGGGTTGACAGGGTTTATCTGACGTTGGGTTTATCTGACGTAGGGGTTGACAGGGTTTATCTGACGTTGGGTTTGACAGGGTTTATCGGACGTTGGGGTTGACAGGGTTTATCTGACGTTGGGTTGACAGGGTTTATCTGACGTTGGGTTGACAGGGTTTATCTGACGTTGGGTTGACAGGGTTTATCTGGCGTTGGGTTTGACGGGTTTATCTGACGTTGGGTTGACAGGGTTTATCTGACGTTGGGTTGACAGGGTTTATCTGACGTTGGGTTTGACAGGGTTTATCTGACGTTGGGTTGACAGGGTTTATCTGACGTTGGGTTTTACGGGGTTTATCTGACGTTGGGTTTGACAGGGGTTTATCTGACGTTGGGTTGACGGGTTTATCTGACGTTGGGTTGACAGGGTTTATCTGACGTTGGGTTGACAGGGTTTATCTGACGTTGGGTTGACAGGGTTTATCTGACGTTGGGTTGGCAGGGTTTATCTGACGTTGGGTTGACAGGGTTTATCTGACGTTGGGTTTTACGGGGTTTATCTGACGTTGGGTTGACAGGGTTTATCTGACGTTGGGTTGGCAGGGTTTATCTGACGTTGGGTTGACAGGGTTTATCTGACGTTGGGGTTGACAGGGTTTATCTGACGTTGGGTTGACAGGGTTTATTTTCTGATCTTTTTTAACCTAAGGAGACAGGACTGGAACAGACCCAGTAAACTCATGCACACTAATGATAGTGGTCTTGCACAGAAATGCTCTCTCAGCAAATCCCTTCACTCTCTTTCTGTTTTTCAGCCTGAAAACATCATGCTGTTGGACAAGAACGTGCCATTGCCAAGGATCAAACTAATCGATTTCGGACTCGCTCACAAAATCGAGGCGGGGGCAGAGTTTAAAAACATTTTTGGGACTCCTGAATTTGTGGGTAAGTTTAAAAAAAAATATTTTCCTTTATTTAACTAGGTAAGTTAGTTAAGAACAAATTCTTATTTTCAATGACGGCCTCGGAACAGTGGTTTAACTGCCTGTTCAGGGGCAGAACGATGCCATAAGTAGACTACCACACATGAATATGAATAACTACATTATCAATGGCAAATCAAATGTTAGTCACATGTGCTGAATACCACAGGTGTAGTAGACCTCACAGTGAAATGCTGAATACAACAGATGTAGTAGACCTCACAGTGAAATGCTGAATACCACAGGTGTAGTAGACCTCACAGTGAAATGCTGAATACAACAGATGTAGTAGACCTCACAGTGAAATGATGAATACAACAGGTGTAGGTAGACCTCACAGTGAAATGCTGAATACAACAGGTGTAGTAGACCTTACAGTGAAATGATGAATACAACAGGTGTAGTAGACCTTACAGTGAAATGATGAATACAACAGGTGTAGTAGACCTTACAGTGAAATGATGAATACAACAGGTGTAGTAGACCTCACAGTGAAATGATGAATACAACAGGTGTAGTAGACCTTACAGTGAAATGCTGAATACAACAGGTGTAGTAGACCTCACAGTGAAATGCTGAATACCACAGGTGTAGTAGACCTCACAGTGAAATGCTGAATACCACAGGTGTAGTAGACCTCACAGTGAAATGCTGAATACAACAGGTGTAGTAGACCTCACAGTGAAATGCTGAATACAACAGGTGTAGTAGACCTTACAGTGAAATGCTGAATACAACAGGTGTAGTAGACCTTACAGTGAAATGCTGAATACAACAGGTGTAGTAGACCTTACAGTGAAATGCTGAATACAACAGGTGTAGTAGACCTCACAGTGAAATGCTGAATACAACAGGTGTAGTAGACCTTACAGTGAAATGCTGAATACAACAGGTGTAGTAGACCTTACAGTGAAATGCTGAATACAACAGGTGTAGTAGACCTCACAGTGAAATGCTGAATACAACAGATGTAGTAGACCTCACAGTGAAATGCTGAATACCACAGGTGTAGTAGACCTCACAGTGAAATGCTGAATACAACAGATGTAGTAGACCTCACAGTGAAATGATGAATACAACAGGTGTAGGTAGACCTCACAGTGAAATGCTGAATACAACAGGTGTAGTAGACCTTACAGTGAAATGATGAATACAACAGGTGTAGTAGACCTTACAGTGAAATGATGAATACAACAGGTGTAGTAGACCTTACAGTGAAATGATGAATACAACAGGTGTAGTAGACCTCACAGTGAAATGCTGAATACAACAGGTGTAGTAGACCTTACAGTGAAATGCTGAATACAACAGGTGTAGTAGACCTCACAGTGAAATGCTGAATACAACAGGTGTAGTAGACCTTACAGTGAAATGCTGAATACAACAGGTGTAGTAGACCTTACAGTGAAATGCTGAATACAACAGGTGTAGTAGACCTTACAGTGAAATGCTGAATACAACAGGTGTAGTAGACCTCACAGTGAAATGCTGAATACCACAGGTGTAGTAGACCTCACAGTGAAATGCTGAATACAACAGATGTAGTAGACCTCACAGTGAAATGCTGAATACCACAGGTGTAGTAGACCTCACAGTGAAATGCTGAATACAACAGATGTAGTAGACCTCACAGTGAAATGATGAATACAACAGGTGTAGGTAGACCTCACAGTGAAATGCTGAATACAACAGGTGTAGTAGACCTTACAGTGAAATGATGAATACAACAGGTGTAGTAGACCTTACAGTGAAATGATGAATACAACAGGTGTAGTAGACCTTACAGTGAAATGCTGAATACAACAGGTGTAGTAGACCTTACAGTGAAATGCTGAATACAACAGGTGTAGGTAGACCTTACAGTGAAATGCTGAATACAACAGGTGTAGTAGACCTTACAGTGAAATGCTGAATACAACAGGTGTAGTAGACCTTACAGTGAAATGCTGAATACAACAGGTGTAGGTAGACCTTACAGTGAAATGCTGAATACAACAGGTGTAGTAGACCTCACAGTGAAATGCTGAATACAACAGGTGTAGTAGACCTCACAGTGAAATGCTGAATACAACAGGTGTAGTAGACCTCACAGTGAAATGCTGAATACAACAGGTGTAGGTAGACCTTACAGTGAAATGCTGAATACAACAGGTGTAGTAGACCTCACAGTGAAATGCTGAATACAACAGGTGTAGTAGACCTTACAGTGAAATGCTGAATACAACAGGTGTAGTAGACCTTACAGTGAAATGCTGAATACAACAGGTGTAGGTAGACCTTACAGTGAAATGCTGAATACAACAGGTGTAGTAGACCTTACAGTGAAATGATGAATACAACAGGTGTAGTAGACCTTACAGTGAAATGCTGAATACAACAGGTGTAGGTAGACCTTACAGTGAAATGCTGAATACAACAGGTGTAGTAGACCTCACAGTGAAATGCTGAATACAACAGGTGTAGTAGACCTCACAGTGAAATGCTGAATACAACAGGTGTAGTAGACCTCACAGTGAAATGCTGAATACAACAGGTGTAGGTAGACCTTACAGTGAAATGATGAATACAACAGATGTAGTAGACCTCACAGTGAAATGCTGAATACAACAGGTGTAGGTAGACCTTACAGTGAAATGATGAATACAACAGGTGTAGTAGACCTCACAGTGAAATGCTGAATACAACAGGTGTAGTAGACCTTACAGTGAAATGCTGAATACAACAGGTGTAGTAGACCTTACAGTGAAATGCTGAATACAACAGGTGTAGTAGACCTCACAGTGAAATGCTGAATACAACAGGTGTAGTAGACCTCACAGTGAAATGCTGAATACAACAGGTGTAGTAGACCTTACAGTGAAATGCTGAATACAACAGGTGTAGTAGACCTCACAGTGAAATGCTGAATACAACAGGTGTAGTAGACCTTACAGTGAAATGCTGAATACAACAGGTGTACTAGACCTTACAGTGAAATGCTGAATACAACAGGTGTAGTAGACCTCACAGTGAAATGCTGAATACAACAGGTGTAGTTGACCTTACAGTGAAATGCTGAATACAACAGGTGTAGTAGACCTCACAGTGAAATGCTGAATACAACAGGTGTAGTAGACCTCACAGTGACATGCTGAATACAACAGGTGTAGTAGACCTTACAGTGAAATGCTGAATACAACAGGTGTAGTAGACCTCACAGTGAAATGCTGAATACAACAGGTGTAGTAGACCTTACAGTGAAATGCTGAATACAACAGGTGTACTAGACCTTACAGTGAAATGCTGAATACAACAGGTGTAGTAGACCTCACAGTGAAATGCTGAATACAACAGGTGTAGTAGACCTCACAGTGAAATGATGAATACAACAGGTGTAGTTGACCTCACAGTGAAATGCTGAATACAACAGGTGTAGTAGACCTTACAGTGAAATGCTGAATACAACAGGTGTAGTAGACCTCACAGTGAAATGCTGAATACAACAGGTGTAATAGACCTCACAGTGAAATGCTGAATACAACAGGTGTAGTAGACCTGACAGTGAAATGTTTACTTACAAGCCCTTTAACCAACAATGCAGTTCAAGAAATTAGTGTTAAGAAGATATTTACAAAGTAACACACTAAAATAACAATACCGAGGCTATACACTGACGTGAGTGATACGAGGTGGTAATCATTTAGGCAGGTTACCTTCACAGGGACTATGGTGGTCTGCTTGAAACATGTACCAGTCAAATGTTTGGACACACCGGCTCCTTCAAGGGGTTTTCCTTTATTTGTACCATTTTCTACATTGTAAGATAATAGTGAAGACATCAAAACTATGAATTAACACATATGGAATCATGTAGTAACCAAAAAAGTGTTTTAAATTTTTTTAAAATAGTTTTAGATTCTTCAAAGTTGCTTGATCACACAGTCATCCGGAACAGCTTGTGCTCTCATGCATGCTTCAGTGTTGCTTGCCTCGAAGCGAGCATAAAAGGCATTTAGCTTGTGTGGTAGGCTCGCGTCACTTGGCAGCTCGCGGCTGGGTTTCTCTTTGTGATCGTTAGCAAGCCCTGCCACATCCGACGAGCGTCAGAGCCGGTGTAGTAGGATTCAATCTGAGTCCTGTATTGATGCTTTGCCCGTTTAGCAGGATTTCTTAGGATTAGTGTCCCACTCTAGCCTTTAGCTCGATGCGGATGTTGCCTGTAATCCATGGCTTCTGGTTGGAATATGTACGTACGGTCACTGTGGGGACGACGATGCACTTATTGATGAAGCCGGTTACTGAGGTTACTCCTCAATGCCAAGGGATGAATCCTGGAACATATTCCAGTCTGTGCTGCAAAACAGTCCTGTAGCGTAGCATCCACGTCATCTGACCACTTCCGTATTGAGCGAGTCACTGGTACTTCCTGCTTTTAGTTTTTGCTAGTAAGCAGGAATCAGGAGCATAGAATTATGGTCAGATTTGCCAAATGGAGGGCGAGGGAGAGCTTTGTACATGTTTCTGTGTGTGGAGTAAAGGAGGTCTAGTGTTTTGTCCCTCAGGTTGCACTGAGGTAGAAATTGCTGGTAGAAATGAGGTAAAACGGATTTAAGTTTGCCTGCATTAAAGTCCCCGGCCACTAGGAGGGCCGCTTCTGGATGAGCGTTTTCTTGTTTGTTTATGGCCTTACACAGCTCGTTGAGTGCGGTCTTAGTGCCAGCATCGGTTTGTGGTGGTAAATAGACAGCTACGAATAATACAGATGAGAACTCTCTTGGTAGATAGTGTGGTCTACAGCTTATCACGAGGTACTCTACCTCAGGCGAGCATAACCTTGAGACTTCTTTAATGTTAGACATCGCACACCAGCTGTTATTGGCAAATAGTGTTCATGAGTTCAATGTGTTGATGAGACCCTGACAAATCTCAGGTATTAACAGGAAATGCATTGTTTTGATGTAAATACTACTTTCTATCATTCATTCAGTCTTCTAGTGACCTTCTGTCTGTTATGGACACATTCAGTCTTCTAGTGACCTTCTGTCTGTTATGGACACATTCAGTCTTCTAGTGACCTTCTGTCTGTTATGGACACATTCAGTCTTCTAGTGACCTTCTGTCTGTTATGCACACATTCAGTCTTCTAGTGACCTTCTGTCTGTTATGGACACATTCAGTCTTCTAGTGACCTTCTGTCTGTTATGGACACATTCAGTCTTCTAGTGACCTTCTGTCTGTTATGCACACATTCAGTCTTCTAGTGACCTTCTGTCTGTTATTGACACATTCAGTCTTCTAGTGACCTTCTGTCTGTTATGGACACATTCAGTCTTCTAGTGACCTTCTGTCTGTTATGCACACATTCAGTCTTCTAGTGACCTTCTGTCTGTTATTGACACATTCAGTCTTCTAGTGACCTTCTGTCTGTTATTGACACATTCAGTCTTCTAGTGACCTTCTGTCTGTTATGGACACATTCAGTCTTCTAGTGACCTTCTGTCTGTTATTGACACATTCAGTCTTCTAGTGACCTTCTGTCTGTTATTGACACATTCAGTCTTCTAGTGACCTTCTGTCTGTTATTGACACATTCAGTCTTCTAGTGACCTTCTGTCTGTTATTGACACATTCAGTCTTCTAGTGACCTTCTGTCTGTTATGGACACATTCAGTCTTCTAGTGACCTTCTGTCTGTTATGGACACATTCAGTCTTCTAGTGACCTTCTGTCTGTTATTGACACATTCAGTCTTCTAGTGACCTTCTGTCTGTTATTGACACATTCAGTCTTCTAGTGACCTTCTGTCTGTTATTGACACATTAAAGATAATAATAGAAAATACACTGTTTTGATCCACTTCCCTTTTCTATTTCTGATGCATTTAGTGCAGTGTTCTGCTGATTGGTCAACCTGTCTGTTTCAGCCCCAGAGATAGTGATGCATTTAGTGCAGTGTTCTGCTGATTGGTCAACCTGTCTGTTTCAGCCCCAGAGATAGTGATGCATTTAGTGCAGTGTTCTGCTGATTGGTCAACCTGTCTGTTTCAGCCCCAGAGATAGTGATGCATTTAGTGCAGTGTTCTGCTGATTGGTCAACCTGTCTGTTTCAGCCCCAGAGATAGTGATGCTGATTGGTCAACCTGTCTGTTTCAGCCCCAGAGATAGTGAACTACGAACCGCTGGGACTGGAGGCAGATATGTGGAGTATAGGAGTCATCACCTACATCCTGTGAGTTTAGGTTCATCACGACATGAACCACACTACACATTAACCCTTATTAGGGAGTTCAACACAACATGAACCACACTACACATGAACCCTTCTTAGGGAGTTCAACATGAAGCATGAACCACACTACACATGAACTCTTCTTAGGGAGTTCAACACACCATGAAGCATGAACCACACTACACATGAACCCTTCTTGGGAATAAGAAAATACAAAATAGGGGACACAATAACCCGACGCGCACCAGTCAAACACATGTGCACATGCACTTACAATAAACATGGGGGGAACAGAGGGTTAAATACACAACACGTAATGAGGGAAATGAAAACCAGGTGTGTGGGAAAACAAGACAAAACAAATGGAAAATGAAAAAAATGGATCGGCGATGGCTAGAAGGCCCGGCGACGTCGACCGCCGAACAGCGCCCGAACAAGGAGAGGCATCGACTTTGGCAGAAGTCGTGACATGTAAACAGGGATGGTGTAGGTGAAACACATGCAATGTTCCTAACGCTCCTCCTGTTCTGGCCTTGTTGTCGTTGTGTTCCAGGCTGAGTGGAGCGTCTCCCTTCCTGGGAGAGACTAAACAGGACACGCTGGCCAACATCTCAGCCATGAACTACGAGTTCGACGAGGAGTTCTTCTGTAGAACCAGTGAACTGGCCAAAAGCTTCATACGGCAGCTACTGGAGAGAGACAAGATGTAAGGAGTGATTAGAGGTCAGGGGTCAGGGGTCAGCTGGCTAATATGACAGCTACTGGAGAGAGACAAGATGTAAGGAGGGGTTAGAGGTCAGGGGTTAGGGGTCAGCTGGCTAATATGACAGCTGCTGGAGAGAGACAAGATGTAAGGAGGGATTAGAGATCAGGGGTTAGGGGTCAGCTGGCTAATATGACAACTGCTGGAGAGAGACAAGATGTAAGGAGGGATTAGAGATCAGGGGTCAGGGGTCAGCTGGCTAATATGACAGCTACTGGAGAGAGGCTAGATGTAAAGGAGGGATTAGAGGTCAGGGGTCAGCTGGCTAATGTGACAGCTACTGGAGAGAGACAAGATGTAAGGAGGGATTAGAGGTCAGGGGTCAGTGGTCAGCTGGCTAATATGACAGCTACTGGAGAGAGGCTAGATGTAAGGAGGGATTAGAGGTCAGGGGTCAGGGGTCAGCTGGCTAATATGACAGCTGCTGGAGAGAGGATAGATGTAAGGAGGGATTAGAGATCAGGGGTCAGGGGTCAGCTGGCTAATATGACAGCTACTGGAGAGAGGCTAGATGTAAGGAGGGATTAGAGGTCAGGGGCCAGCTGGCTAATGTGACAGCTACTGGAGAGAGACAAGATGTAAGGAGGGATTAGAGGTCAGGGGTCAGTGGTCAGCTGGCTAATATGACAGCTACTGGAGAGAGGCTATATGTAAGGAGGGATTAGAGGTCAGGGGTCAGGGGTCAGCTGGCTAATATGACAGCTACTGGAGAGAGACAAGATGTAAGGAGGGGTTAGAGGTCAGGGGTTAGGGGTCAGCTGGCTAATATGACAGCTGCTGGAGAGAGACAAGATGTAAGGAGGGATTAGAGATCAGGGGTTAGGGGTCAGCTGGCTAATATGACAACTGCTGGAGAGAGACAAGATGTAAGGAGGGATTAGAGATCAGGGGTCAGGGGTCAGCTGGCTAATATGACAGCTACTGGAGAGAGGCTAGATGTAAAGGAGGGATTAGAGGTCAGGGGTCAGCTGGCTAATGTGACAGCTACTGGAGAGAGACAAGATGTAAGGAGGGATTAGAGGTCAGGGGTCAGTGGTCAGCTGGCTAATATGACAGCTACTGGAGAGAGGCTAGATGTAAGGAGGGATTAGAGGTCAGGGGTCAGGGGTCAGCTGGCTAATGTGACAGCTACTGGAGAGAGACAAGATGTAATGAGGGGTTAGAGGTCAGGGGTTAGGGGTCAGCTGGCTAATATGACAGCTGCTGGAGAGAGGATAGATGTAAGGAGGGATTAGAGATCAGGGGTCAGGGGTCAGCTGGCTAATATGACAGCTACTGGAGAGAGGCTAGATGTAAGGAGGGATTAGAGGTCAGGGGCCAGCTGGCTAATGTGACAGCTACTGGAGAGAGACAAGATGTAAGGAGGGATTAGAGGTCAGGGGTCAGTGGTCAGCTGGCTAATATGACAGCTACTGGAGAGAGGCTATATGTAAGGAGGGATTAGAGGTCAGGGGTCAGGGGTCAGCTGGCTAATGTGACAGCTACTGGAGAAAGGCTAGATGTAAGGAGGGATTGGAGGTCGGGGGTTAGGGGTCAGGGTCAGCTGGCTAATATGACAGCTGCTGGAGAGAGGCTAGATGTAAGGAGGGATTAGAGGTCAGGGGTCAGGGGTCAGCTGGCTAATATGACAGCTACTGGAGAGAGACAAGATGTAAGGAGGGATTAGAGGTCAGGGGTTAGGGGTCAGCTGGCTAATATGACAGCTGCTGGAGAGAGACAAGATGTAAGGAGGGATTAGAGGTCAGGGGTTAGGGGTCAGGGTCAGCTGGCTAATATGACAGCTGCTGGAGAGAGACAAGATGTAAGGAGGGATTAGAGGTCAGGGGTAAGGGGTCAGGGTCAACTGGCTAATATGACAGCTGCTGGAGAGAGACAAGATGTAAGGGGGGATTAGAGGTCAGGGGTTAGGGGTCAGCTGGCTAATATGACAGCTACTGGAGAGAGACAAGATGTAAGGAGGGATTAGAGGTCAGGGGTTAGGGGTCAGCTGGCTAATATGACAGCTGCTGGAGAGAGGCTAGATGTAAGGAGGGATTGGAGGTCGGGGGTTAGGGGTCAGGGTCAGCTGGCTAATATGACAGCTGCTGGAGAGAGGCTAGATGTAAGGAGGGATTAGAGGTCAGGGGTCAGCTGGCTGATATGACAGCTACTGGAGAGAGACAAGATGTAAGGAGGGATTAGAGGTCAGGGGTTAGGGGTCAGCTGGCTAATATGACAACTGCTGGAGAGAGGCTAGATGTAAGGAGGGATTAGAGGTCAGGGGTCAGGGGTCAGCTGGCTAATATGACAGCTGCTGGAGAGAGACAAGATGTAAGGAGGGATTAGAGGTCAGGGGTTAGGGGTCAGGGTCAGCTGGCTAATATGACAGCTGCTGGAGAGAGACAAAATGTAAGGAGGGATTAGAGGTCAGGGATTAGGGGTCAGCTGGCTAATATGACAGCTGCTGGAGAGAGACAAGATGTAACGAGGGATTAGAGGTCAGGGTCAGCTGGCTAATATGACAGCTACTGGAGAGAGACAAGATGTAAGGAGGGATTAGAGGTCAGGGGTTAGGGGTTAGGGTCAGGGTCAGCTGGCTAATATGACAGCTACTGGAGAGAGACAAGATGTAAGGAGAGATTGGAGGTTAGGGGTCAGGGTCAGGGTCAGCTGGCTAATATGACAGCTGCTGGAGAGAGGCTAGATGTTAGGAGAGATTGGAGGTCGGGGGTTAGGGGTCAGGGTCAGCTGGCTAATATGACAGCTGCTGGAGAGAGAGTTGATGTAAGGAGAGATTGGAGATCGGGGGTTAGGGGTCAGGGGTGAGGTGGAGAGGGTGAGGAGGAGAGGAGTTAGAGGTGAGGAGTCTGGGTTGAGGAGAGGGGTCAAATATGAAGGGTCCGGGCTGTGGTGAGGAGGAGAGGAGTCAGAGGTGAGGGGTCAGGGGTGAGGAGGAGAGTGGTCAGAGGTAAGAGGTCAGAGATACGGGGTCTGGGTTGAGTTGAGGAGGAGAGGGGTCCGGGGTGAGGGGTCAGATGTGACGGGTCAGAGGTGAGAGATCTGGGGTCAGAGATGAGGGGTCAGAGGTGAGGTGGAGCTGGACAAGAAGTGAGGTTTGGGGTTTGAACCTGTGCCAAAAGACTGTTAGACCACTGAGCTAAAGCCTAGACAATATCTATGGAAACTAACACTAGTCTTCCTGGCTCAGGGAAGGTCAAAGGATGTATTGTGTTTCTACATCACATTGTAGAACGGCTGTATAGAAACATGTATTTACACACTTTTGAGACCATGCGGTTTGTTTACGTTACTCTGCATGCCTCTACACAGTACACACTCTCTCTTGATGACAGTAACGCTGAACGATCTGTGTACAAGGTCAAAACAGACGACACTGTCACAGTCTAAAATCAAGTTCCTTACATCCTCCTGTTCTGTGTGGTCCCCTTTGTGAGGACATAAATTACGTTCGTAAAGTATTCAGACCCTTTAACTTTTCCCACATTTTGTTTACGTTACAGTCCTATTCTAAAATTGATAAAAAAATATATTTTACCTCCTCCATCTACGCACAATACCCCATAACGACAAAGCGAAAACAGGTTTTTGTCATTTCCATAAGCATTCAGACCCCTATGAGACTCGAAATTGAGCTCAGGTGCATCCTGTTACCATTGATCATCCTTGAGATGTTTCTACAACTTGATTGGAGTCCATCTGTGGTAAATTCAATTGATTGGACATGATTTGGAAAGGCACACACATGTATATATAAGGTCCCACAGTTGACAGTGCATGTCAGAGCAAAAACCAAGCCATGAGGTTGAAGGAATTGTTTGTAGAGCTCAGAGACAGGATTGTGTCGAGACACAGATCTGGGGAAGGGTACAACAATCTTCTGCAGCATTGAAGGTCCCAAGAACACAGATGGCCTCCATCATTCTTAAATGGAAGAAGTTTGGAACCACCAAGAATCTTCCTAGAGCTGGCCGCCTGGCCAAACTGAGCAATCGGTGGAGAAGGGCCTTGGTCAGGGAGGTGACCAAGAACCTGATGGTCACTCTGACAGAGTTCCAGAGTTCCTCTGTGGAGATGAGAGAACCTTCCAGAAGGACAACTATTTCTGCAGTACTCCACCAATCAGGCCTTTATGGTAGAGTGGCCAGACGGAAGCCACTCCTCAGTAAAAGGCACATGACAGTCTGCTTGGAGTTTGCCAAAAGGCACCTAAAGCCCATAAGAAACAAGATTCTCTGGTCTGATGAAACGAAGATTGAACTCTGAATGTTAAGCATCACGTCTGGAGGCAACCTGGCACCATCCCTACAGTGAAGCATGGTGGTGGCAGCATCATGCTGTGGGGATGATTTTCAACGGCAGGGACTTGGGGACTAGTCAGGATCGAGGGAAAGATGAATGGAGCAAAGTACGGAGAGATCCTTGATGAAAACCTGCTCCAGAGCGCTCAGGACCTCAGACTGGGGCGAAGGTTCACCTTGCAACAGGACAACGACCCTAAGCACACACCCAAGACAACGCAGAAGTGGCTTAGGGACAAGTCTCTGAATGTCCTTCACTGGCCCAACCAAGAGCCCGGACTTGAACTCAATTGAACATCCCTGGAGAGACCTGAAAATAGCTGTGCAGCGACGCTCCCCAACTAACCTGACAGAGCTTGAGAGGATTTACAGAGAAGATTGGGAGAAACTCTCCAAATACAGGTGTAAAATTGTAGCATCATACCCAAAAAAAACTTGAGGTTGTAATCGCTGCCAAAGGTGCTTCAACAAAGTACTGAGTAAAAGGGTCTGAATACTGATGTAAATGAGTTATTTCAGCCTTTTATTTTTTTATAACTTTACAAAAATGTCTTAAAAAAAAAACAGTTTTTTTTTTTCATTATGGGGTATTGTGTGTAGATTGATGAGTGATTTCTTTTTTTTTTTTAAATTCATTTTAGATTAAGGCTGTAAACATAACAAAATGTGGAGAAGGTCATGAGGTGTGAATACACTATCAAATCCAGTGTAAACATGTTTGTCTTCCAGGAAGAGGTTAACTATTCAAGATGCCCTCAACCATCCCTGGATCAAGGTATACCATTGCCATATGAAAACAGCGTACTATCGTGATTGACAGCTTGATGTTAAAGACACGCATCGTCGTTTTCTTTTGTGACATAACTTCCTCTATTTTATGATTTGCATAACCGCGCCTCCTAATTATTATACTGTTATATTATTATACTATTATTATGTACTGTTCAGGCAGACACACGGATTGGTTTGTTGTTCGTACCGTTTTTACATACTTTGTTTCTGACCATGTAATGTATGTTAAGCTGTTATGGACAGCACCTCCCACTCAGACAATGTAGAATATATAATGACCTGGACAGCACCTCCCACTCAGACAATGTAGAATATATAATGACCTGGACAGCACCTCCCACTCAGACAATGTAGAATATATAATGACCTGGACAGCACCTCCCACTCAGACGATGTAGAATATATAATGACCTGGACAGCACCTCCCACTCAGACGATGTAGAATATATAATGACCTGGACAGGACCTCCCACTCAGACAATGTAGAATATATAATGACCTGGACTGCACCTCCCACTCAGACAATGTAGAATATATAATGACCTGGACTGCACCTCCCACTCAGACAATGTAGAATATATAATGACCTGGACAGCACCTCCCACTCAGACAATGTAGAATATATAATGACCTGGACAGCACCTCCCACTCAGACAATGTAGAATATATAATGGCTTGGACTGCACCTCCCACTTAGACGATGTAGAATATATAATGACCTGGACTGCACCTCCCACTCAGACAATGTAGAATATATAATGACCTGGACAGCACCTCCCACTCAGACAATGTAGAATATATAATGACCTGGACAGCACCTCCCACTCAGACGATGTAGAATATATAATGACCTGGACAGCACCTCCCACTCAGACGATGTAGAATATATAATGACCTGGACAGCACCTCCCACTCAGACAATGTAGAATATATAATGACCTGGACAGCACCTCCCACTCAGACGATGTAGAATATATAATGACCTGGACAGCACCTCCCACTCAGACAATGTAGAATATATAATGGCCTGGCTAGTCAGATAGAGGGAGCTCTAGTCTGTTAGTTTGAATCAGACGTGTGATTCCATCAGATGAGTTTTTCCTGATCATGTTTGTCCTGCCATGTTTGTGACTCTTAACTTAAATGTGTAACCAGTTGACAAAAGAGCTTGACGTTTGGTGATGGAAAGCATCGAAAGAAGATGAATAACTAACCATGTGACCTGGAGTGTTGTCTGTTGGGTAATGTATAACTAACCATGTGACCTGGAGTGTTGTCTGTTGGGTAATATATAACTAACCATGTGACCTGGAGTGTTGCCTGTTGGGTAATGTATAACCAACCATGTGACCTGGAGTGTTGTCGGTGGTTTGGTGATGGAGGCATGTCACCTCTGGCTTATATTCCATTGCTGTTCAGAACATCATCAATGCATGGCATGCAGTGCCAGTTAGTGACTTCCAGCTCAGTAACCCTCCGTCTATCGTCCTCATCTCTCGTGTCTGAAGTCTAATGAGTACAAGGAGGAGACTCCCATCACCAAGACCCCGGACCAGACCAAGACCCTGGACCAGACCAAGACCCCGGACCAGACCAAGACCCCTAAGAAGCGCGAGCGCCGTCAGCTGAAGACCAAACGTCTCAAGGAGTACACCATTAAGTCCCACTCCTCCATGCCCCCCAACAACACCTACGTCAACTTCGAACGCTTCGTCCAGGTAGTGGAGGACATCAGCCGGATGGAGGGCTCCTTCACTGGGCTAGCCTCGGCCCACGACTCCCTGCAGGAGGACATCGACGCCTTGGTCTCCGTCTACAACCACAAGGAGTCCTGGTACAAGGAGGAGAGCGAGGGGGTCCGTCACCAGCTATCTCAGATCCGCTACGAGTTCCGTAAAGTGGAGGCGATGAAGAGGAGCCTGCAGGATGAGATGAAGGTGGTGGACGTCAGCGTCAGTGACGTTAGCGCCCGCTACCAGGAGAGGAAGAGACACTTTGACGCCCTGAGACAGGAGCTGAGCGACGAGCTGAAGTGGGTGCAGGACGTGGTGGGGTCGTTAGGGGTCACGGGCGGGGTCGCGGACGGGGTCGGAGGAGGAGGGGGCTACCTCAGCTGTAACTTCTCCACTGTGTTTAATAATGATGTGAATGAAGCACTGAAGGAAATGCTGAACAGAAGCTGTGGAGGAGATCTGCTGTCTGGGATCAGCCTGAACCTCACTGAGTCTGGACTGAAGAGATAGTATAGTATAGTACAGTAGAGTATCAACCTGGACCTGACTGAGTCTGGACTGATGAGATAGTATAGTATAGTAGAGTAGAGTATAGTATAATATAGTATAGTATAGTAGCACAGTAGAGTATCAACCTGGACCTAACTGAGTCTGGACTGAAGAGATAGTATGGTATAGTATAGTACAGTATAGTACAGTAGAGTATCAACCTGGACCTGACTGAGTCTGGACAGTATATTATAGTAAAGTATAGTATAGTACAGTATGGTATAGTACAGTATAGCATAGTAGTATAGTGTAGTAGTACAGTAGAGTATCCACATGGACCTGACTCAGTCTGGTTAGGATAGTATAGTACAGTATAGTATAGTACAGTATGGTATAGCACAGTATAGTATAGTAGTAGAGTATAGTATAGTAGTACAGTAGAGTATCCACATGGACCTGACTGTGTCTGGATAGGATAGTATAGTACAGTATGTTATAGTACAGTATAGTTTAGTAGTAGAGCATAGTATAGTATAGTAGTACAGTAGAGTATCCACCTGGACCTGACTCAGTCTGGATAGGATAGTACAGTATAGTATAGCATAGTATAGCATAGCATAGTATAGCACGGTATAGTAATGCATAATATAGTATAGCATAGTATGGTATAGCATAGTATAGTATAGCATGGTATAGTATAGCATAGTATAGTATAGTATAGTATAGTATAGTCTGGACAGTAGAGTAGAGTATCAACCTGGACCTGACTGAGTCTGGACAGTAGAGTAGAGTATCAACCTGGACCTGACTGAGTCTGGACAGTAGAGTAGAGTATCAACCTGGACCTGACTGAGTCTGGACAGTAGAGTAGAGTACCAACCTGGACCTGACTGAGTCTGGACAGTAGAGTAGAGTACCAACCTGGACCTGACTGAGTCTGGACAGTAGAGTAGAGTACCAACCTGGACCTGACTGAGTCTGGACAGTAGAGTAGAGTATCAACCTGGACCTGACTGAGTCTGGACAGTAGAGTAGAGTATCAACCTGGACCTGACTGAGTCTGGACAGTAGAGTAGAGTACCAACCTGGACCTGACTGAGTCTGGACAGTAGAGTAGAGTATCAACCTGGACCTGACTGAGTCTGGACAGTAGAGTAGAGTACCAACCTGGACCTGACTGAGTCTGGACAGTAGAGTAGAGTACCAACCTGGACCTGACTGAGTCTGGACAGTAGAGTAGAGTACCAACCTGGACCTGACTGAGTCTGGACAGTAGAGTAGAGTATCAACCTGGACCTGACTGAGTCTGGACAGTAGAGTAGAGTATCAACCTGGACCTGACTGAGTCTGGACAGTAGAGTAGAGTACCAACCTGGACCTGACTGAGTCTGGACAGTAGAGTAGAGTATCAACCTGGACCTGACTGAGTCTGGACAGTAGAGTAGAGTACCAACCTGGACCTGACTGAGTCTGGACAGTAGAGTAGAGTATCAACCTGGACCTGACTGAGTCTGGACAGTAGAGTAGAGTATCAACCTGGACCTGACTGAGTCTGGACAGTAGAGTAGAGTATCAACCTGGACCTGACTGAGTCTGGACAGTAGAGTAGAGTATCAACCTGGACCTGACTGAGTCTGGACAGTAGAGTAGAGTACCAACCTGGACCTGACTGAGTCTGGACAGTAGAGTAGAGTACCAACCTGGACCTGACTGAGTCTGGACAGTAGAGTAGAGTACCAACCTGGACCTGACTGAGTCTGGACAGTAGAGTAGAGTATCAACCTGGACCTGACTGAGTCTGGACAGTAGAGTAGAGTATCAACCTGGACCTGACTGAGTCTGGACAGTAGAGTAGAGTACCAACCTGGACCTGACTGAGTCTGGACAGTAGAGTAGAGTATCAACCTGGACCTGACTGAGTCTGGACAGTAGAGTAGAGTACCAACCTGGACCTGACTGAGTCTGGACAGTAGAGTAGAGTATCAACCTGGACCTGACTGAGTCTGGACAGTAGAGTAGAGTATCAACCTGGACCTGACTGAGTCTGGACAGTAGAGTAGAGTATCAACCTGGACCTGACTGAGTCTGGACAGTAGAGTAGAGTATCAACCTGGACCTGACTGAGTCTGGACAGTAGAGTAGAGTACCAACCTGGACCTGACTGAGTCTGGACAGTAGAGTAGAGTACCAACCTGGACCTGACTGAGTCTGGACAGTAGAGTAGAGTATCAACCTGGAACTGACTGAGTCTGGACAGTAGAGTACCAACCTGGACCTGACTGAGTCTGAACAGTAGAGTAGAGTACCAACCTGGACCTGACTGAGTCTGGACAGTAGAGTAGAGTATCAACCTGGACCTGACTGAGTCTGGACAGTAGAGTAGAGTACCAACCAGGACCTGACTGGACAGTAGAGTAGAGTCCCAACCTGGACCTGACTGAGTCTGGACAGAAGAGTAGAGTACCAACCTGGACCTGACTGAGTCTGGACAGTAGAGATAACAGCAGATACAGTAGAGTACCAACCTGGACCTGACTGAGTCTGGACAGTAGAGTAGAGTACCAACCTGGACCTGACTGAGTCTGGACAGTAGAGTATAGTACCAACCTGGACCTGACTGAGTCTGGACAGTAGAGTAGAGTACCAACCTGGACCTGACTGAGTCTGGACAGTAGAGATAACAGCAGATACAGTAGAGTACCAACCTGGACCTGACTGAGTCTGGACAGTAGAGTAGAGTACCAACCTGGACCTGACTGAGTCTGGACAGTAGAGTAGAGTACCAACCTGGACCTGACTGAGTCTGGACAGTAGAGATAACAGCAGTTTCAGTAGCCCAGAGTCAGTATCAGAAACAGGAAGTAGAGGACACGTAGTCATCTCTGTGGAATATTATATCTTTAGTTTGTTCTCCTTGTGATACGTTAGTAGTATTGTTGTGATTAGCTAAAAAAATAAAACGTCAACGTATTTACAACGCTTTACTTTTTGTGTTTTACAAAGAATGATGTAAGAGGCTTGACAGGTTTTGAGGTTTTATATTTAAAGTCTGCAACTTTTAAAGAGCTTGTTTGTTTTTCATAGTTCAAAAGCCAACTGTTGATCATGTGGATAGAGGATTGATAATGAGTAGATCTAGACCTTCTTAGATTAGATTGAAGCTAGTTGAGAGTGTTATTGTTGTTGTCATTATTGACATTAGACCTTCTTAGATTAGATTGAAGATAGTTGAGAGTGTTATTGTTGTTGTCATTATTGACATTAGACCTTCTTAGATTAGATTGAAGCTAGTTGAGAGTGTTATTGTTGTTGTCATTATTGACATTAGACCTTCTTAGATTAGATTGAAGCTAGTTGAGAGTGTTATAGTTGTATGTGTATTTTAGATGCTTGTACCTACCTGATCTAAACCCACTGAACCTGATAAAGATCTTATCGATTGAAATGGTGTGTGTGGTGTGTGTGTGTGTGTGTGTGTGTGTGTGTGTGTGTGTGTGTGTGTGTGTGTGTGTGTGTGGACTGTATCAGCCAAAAACTACAATACACTGGTCCTTTTAGTCCTAGTCTGGTCCTTTTAGTCCTAGTCTGGTCCTTTTAGTCCTAGTCTGGTCCTTTTAGTCCTAGTCTGGGTCATTTTAGTCCTAGTCTGGTCCTTTTAGTCCTAGTCTGGGTCCTTTTAGTCCTAGTCTGGTCCTTTTAGTCCTAGTCTGGGTCCTTTTAGTCCTAGTCTGGTCCTTTTAGTCCTAGTCTGGTCCTTTTAGTCCTAGTCTGGTCCTTTTAGTCCTAGTCTGGTCCTTTTAGTCCTAGTCTGGGTCATTTTAGTCCTAGTCTGGTCCTTTTAGTCCTAGTCTGGTCCTTTTAGTCCTAGTCTGGTCCTTTTAGTCCTAGTCTGGGTCCTTTTAGTCCTAGTCTGGTCCTTTTAGTCCTAGTCTGGGTCCTTTTAGTCCTAGTCTGGTCCTTTTAGTCCTAGTCTGGTCCTTTTAGTCCTAGTCTGGTCCTTTTAGTCCTAGTCTGGTCCTTTTAGTCCTAGTCTGGTCCTTTTAGTCCTAGTCTGGTCCTTTTAGTCCTAGTCTGGGTCCTTTTAGTCCTAGTCTGGTCCTTTTAGTCCTAGTCTGGTCCTTTTAGTCCTAGTCTGGTCCTGATCTCTTTATAAGACTGTTTTAGCTCCTATGTTTGTTGTCTTTGTCATGACAGCCCAAAGGCTTTTCATCCTATCTATGTCATGACAGCCCAAAGGCTTTTCATCCTATCTATGTCATGACAGCCCAAAGGCTTTTCATCCTATCTATGTCATGACAGCCCAAAGGCTTTTCATCCTATCTATGTCATGACAGCCCAAAGGCTTTTCATCCTATCTATGTCATGACAGCCCAAAGGCTTTTCATCCTATCTATGTCATGACAGCCCAAAGGCTTTTCATCCTATCTTTGTCATGACAGCCCAAAGGCTTTTCATCCTATCTTTGTCATGACAGCCCAAAGGCTTTTCATCCTATCTATGTCATGACAGCCCAAAGGCTTTTCATCCTATCTATGTCATGACAGCCCAAAGGCTTTTCATCCTATCTATGTCATGACAGTCCAAAGGCTTTTCATCCTATCTATGTCATGACAGCCCAAAGGCTTTTCATCCTATCTATGTCATGACAGCCCAAAGGCTTTTCATCCTATCTATGTCATGACAGCCCAAAGGCTTTTCATCCTATCTATGTCATGACAGCCCAAAGGCTTTTCATCCTATCTATGTCATGACAGTCCAAAGGCTTTTCATCCTATCTATGTCATGACAGCCCAAAGGCTTTTCATCCTATCTATGTCATGACAGCCCAAAGGCTTTTCATCCTATCTATGTCATGACAGTCCAAAGGCTTTTCATCCTATCTATGTCATGACAGCCCAAAGGCTTTTCATCCTATCTATGTCATGACAGCCCAAAGGCTTTTCATCCTATCTATGTCATGACAGCCCAAAGGCTTTTCATCCTATCTATGTCATGACAGCCCAAAGGCTTTTCATCCTATCTATGTCATGACAGCCCAAAGGCTTTTCATCCTATCTATGTCATGACAGCCCAAAGGCTTTTCATCCTATCTATGTCATGACAGCCCAAAGGCTTTTCATCCTATCTATGTCATGACAGCCCAAAGGCTTTTCATCGTATCTATGTCATGACAGCCCAAAGGCTTTTCATCGTATCTATGTCATGACAGCCCAAAGGCTTTTCATCCTATCTATGTCATGACAGCCCAAAGGCTTTTCATCCTATCTATGTCATGACAGCCCAAAGGCTTTTCATCCTATCTATGTCATGACAGCCCAAAGGCTTTTCATCCTATCTATGTCATGACAGCCCAAAGGCTTTTCATCCTATCTATGTCATGACAGCCCAAAGGCTTTTCATCCTATCTATGTCATGACAGCCCAAAGGCTTTTCATCCTATCTATGTCATGACAGCCCAAAGGCTTTTCATCCTATCTTTGTCATGACAGCCCAAAGGCTTTTCATCCTATCTATGTCATGACAGCCCAAAGGCTTTTCATCCTATCTATGTCATGACAGCCCAAAGGCTTTTCATCCTATCTATGTCATGACAGCCCAAAGGCTTTTCATCCTATCTATGTCATGACAGCCCAAAGGCTTTTCATCCTATCTATGTCATGACAGCCCAAAGGCTTTTCATCCTATCTATGTGATGGTAGCCCAAAGGCTTTTCATCCTATCTATGTCATGACAGCCCAAAGGCTTTTCATCCTATCTATGTCATGACAGCCCAAAGGCTTTTCATCGTATCTATGTCCTGCTGTTTTCTGCTGTGGTTTAGCCGTTAAACCCATGCCAGGCCCTGGTGCGCAGACTGTCTGTCATTAATCTGGAGAACTTCAGGAGACAGTACGCACGACGCAGATGGAAGGTACGTCCTGCAGTGCAAAACATCATACAATATCACCAACATGCCATTAGGTCATTGATAAGTGTGTGTGTGTGTGTGTGTGTGTGTGTGTGTGTGTGTGTGTGTGTGTGTGCGACATTGCGTGTGCGTGTGTGTGTGTGTGTTTGCGTGCGTGCGTGTTTGTATCTGTCCATGTGTGTAATTGTTTGTGATGCCAATAGGCCAATACATATGCTGTAGTGTGTCAGAACATCTTTATCAGGATTGTGTCTCTGCGGGGACTAGATGTCGATCAGGATTGTGTCTCTGTGGGGACTAGATGTCAATCGGGATTGTGTCTCTGTGGGGACTTGATGTCCATCAGGATTGTGTCTCTGTGGGGACTAGATGTCTATCAGGATTGTGTCTCTGTGTTGTCTAGATGTCCATCAGGATTGTGTCTCTGTGTTGTCTAGATGTCTATCAGGATTGTGTCTCTGTGTTGTCTAGATGTCTATCAGGATTGTGTCTCTGTGTTGTCTAGATGTCTATCAGGATTGTGTCTCTGTGTTTTCTAGATGTCTATCAGGATTGTGTCTCTGTGTGGACTAGATGTCTATCAGGATTGTGTCTCTGTGTTGTCTAGATGTCTATCAGGATTGTGTCTCTGTGTTGTCTAGATGTCTATCAGGATTGTGTCTCTGTGTAACCACCTGACCAGGATGATGAGAAGAGGGCAGGAACAACAACAACAACAACAGGACCAGGTGATGACCACACACACACACACACCCACACACACACACACACACACACACACACACACACACACACACACACACACACACACACACACAGTCTGTCTAATTTACCCATTCATATTACACAGTCTAACTAACCCATTAATATTACACAGTCTATGTCTAATGAATCATCAATCAATCAATCAAATGTATTTATAAAGCCCTTCTTAGATCAGCTGATATCTCAAAGTGCTGTACAGAAACCCAGCCTAAAACCCCAAACAGCAAGCAATGCAGATGTAGAAGCACGGTGGCTAGGAAATACTCCCTAGAAAGGCCAGAACCTCGGAAGAAACCTAGAGAGGAACCAGGCTCTGAGGGGTGGCCAGTCCTCTTCTGGCTGTACTGGGTAGACCAGAGGAACCAGGCTATGAGGGGTGGCCAGTCCTCTTCTGGCTGTGCCGGGTGGAGATTAGAAACCTAGAGAGGAACCAGTCTATGAGGGGTAGCCAGTCCTCTTCTGGCTGTGCAGGGTGGAGATTAGAAACCTAGAGAGGAACCAGGCTATGTGGGGTGGCCAGTCCTCTTCTGTCTGTGCAGGGTGGAGATTAGAAACCTAGAGAGGAACCAGGCTATGAGGGGTGTCCAGTTGTCTTCTGGCTGTGCCGGGTGGAGATTATAACAGAACATGGCCATTGTATTGCACAGTCATGAATTAATATTGCACAATCTATGTCTAATTAACCCATGTAATGCTGCTGATGCCACTGATCACTCAGCCAGTACATGGGACGTGTGTGTAAACTTGATGGGTCAAGAAGTGATGTGTTGTTGTGCTGTTGCCCTCGGTTACGTAAAACACAAATATTGTTGCGTTGTCATCTCAGCAAGATACACGAAAGTCATTCACACGGATATACCCAATCATATCTATAATCCACAGTAACTAAGCAACATACTGAACCTTGTCATTGTGTTTAACTGCGGTCCACTCTGGAGTACAGAGATGGCGGCCTACCTAACAGCTATTCTGTTGACTATCTATTACCGGAGTCATTACAGAGAAACAGAGTTGTACCTCCTAGAAATAGACAATACTGGTTGTGTTTTCAGAGGAGCTGTGACAGCGACAACGAGGAAGAGACCAGGAAGACAAGACTACAGACCAGGAAGAGGAGTAACACTTCCTGAAGACAACAACCAATCAAAATGCCACCATTCCTCCATTCCACTTCCTGAAGTCAACAACCAACCAAAACACCACCATTCCTCCATTCCACTTCCTGAAGTCAACAACCAACCAAAATGTCACCATTCCTCCATTCCACTTCCTGAAGTCAACAACCAATCAAAACACCACCATTCCTCCATTCCACTTCCTGAAGTCAACAACCAATCAAAACACCACCATTCCTCCATTCCACTTCCTGAAGTCAACAACCAATCAAAACACCACCATTCCTCCATTCCACTTCCTGAAGTCAACAACCAACCACCATTTAAATCCAGTTGTCTATGAAGTTATAGTCTTTTCTCAGTGAAAGGTCATAGACATGAAGTCTTTTTTTTAATGATACTTCTGTATGTTAGCTAGCTTTTTATAAATCTGTTTACGGTGTAGTGGTTGTATATGTCGGGAAATACTAGACAGCAGAAGGAATCCGTTTGTGTTCTTACTGTATTTTACATCAGTGTTGCATGTATAAAATATGTTTTCCTATTAGATTATGTGTCACGCCCTGTTTATTCTCTATGTTGGTTGGGGCGTGACAGTGACTAGGGTGGGTTATCTAGATGATTAATGATTTATGTTGGCCTGGTATGGTTCCCGCATTCAGAAGCAGCTGTTTATTCTCTATGTTGGTTGGGGCGTGACAGTGACCAGGGTGGGTTATCTAGGTGATTAATGATTTATGTTGGCCTGGTATGGTTCCCGCATTCAGAGGCAGCTGTTTATTCTCTATGTTGGTTGGGGCGTGACAGTGACCAGGGTGGGTTATCTAGATGATTAATGATTTATGTTGGCCTGGTATGGTTCCCGCATTCAGAAGCAGCTGTTTATTCTCTATGTTGGTTGGGGCGTGACAGTGACCAGGGTGGGTTATCTAGATGATTAATGATTTATGTTGGCCTGGTATGGTTCCCGCATTCAGAGGCAGCTGTTTATTCTCTATGTTGGTTGGGGCGTGACAGTGACCAGGGTGGGTTATCTAGGTGATTAATGATTTATGTTGGCCTGGTATGGTTCCCGCATTCAGAGGCAGCTGTTTATTCGTTGTCTCTGATTGGGGATCATATTTAGGCAGCCATTTCCCCTTTGTGCTTTGTGGGATGTTGTCTAGGCCTGTGAGAACTACTCTGAGCTTCACGTTTCGTTTTTTTTTTTTTCTTCGCTTTATTGTTTTTGTTTTTGTTTTTAAGTTTATTTTCCAAAATAAAAGGATGGAAACACCACGCTGCATCTTGGTCCGCTCGTTATAACGATCGTGACATTATGTTTAACCTGTGTATGCATTCTCTATACTGGCTATTGCCATTTCCTTACATAAATCTACCACCACTTTTCAACGTGTGATTTATGGGGAATTCATCAATATTTACTGTATTTTACTGTATTTTTCTGATTTGTAAACTATATTATGAAACCCTACGATCCAAACCAATCCCTAATTGCTGTAACAATAACAATAAATATGACTGTAAATCTTCTCGGACTCCGTGAGGCGAAGCTAAGCAGCAACATGTTTTCACGCCTGGTTACTTTCTTTTATCAGCCAGCGTGTTTTCTGACTCTTTTTCCCAAGACACTCCAAACAGCAAGATGAGTTGAGTACATTCATTCACTTGAACAATAAACCCAAAGTCAACTCTTTCTTTGGCTTCTGTCTGTAGTCTCTAGACCTCAGTTAAATCAGCTGAGTAGTAGTCTGTAAAGCACTGCAGTTGGTTTCTCCTCAAGATGCTGAATGACTGACAGTTGGTTTCTCCTCAGGATGCTGAATGACTGACAGTTGGTTTCTCCTCAGGATGCTGAATAACTGACAGTTGTTACAGTTGGTTTCTCCTCAGGATGCTGAATAACTGACAGTTGGTTTCTCCACAGGATGCTGAATAACTGACAGTTGGTCTCTCCACAGGATGCTGAATAACTGACAGTTGGTTTCTCTACAGGATGCTGAATGACTGACAGTTGGTTTCTCCTCAGGATGCTGAATAACTAACAGTTGGTTTCTCCACAGGATGCTGAATAACTGACAGTTGGTTTTTCTACAGGATGCTGAATGACTGACAGTTGGTTTCTCCTCAGGATGCTGAATAACTGACAGTTGTTACAGTTGGTTTCTCCTCAGGATGCTGAATAACTGACAGTTGGTTTCTCCACAGGATGCTGAATAACTGACAGTTGGTCTCTCCACAGGATGCTGAATAACTGACAGTTGTTACAGTTGGTTTCTCCTCAGGATGCTGAATAACTGACAGTTGGTTTCTCCACAGGATGCTGAATAACTGACAGTTGGTTTCTCTACAGGATGCTGAATAACTGACAGTTGGTTTCTCTACAGGATGCTGAATAACTGACAGTTGGTTTCTCTACAGGATGCTGAATAACTGAAAGTTGGTTCTCCCTCAGGATGCAGAATAACTGACAGTTAGTTTCTCCTCAGGATGCTGAATAACTGACAGTTAGTTTCTCCACAGGATGCTGAATAACTGACAGTTGGTCTCTCCACAGGATGCTGAATAACTGACAGTTGGTTTCTCCACAGGATGCTGAATAACTGACAGTTGGTTTCTCCACAGGATGCTGAATAACTGACAGCTGTTACAGTTGGTTTCTCCACAGGATGCTGAATAACTGACAGTTGTTACAGTTGGTTTCTCCACAGGATACTGAATGACTGACAGTTGGTTTCTCCATAGGATGCTGAATAACTGACAGCTGTTACAGTTGGTTTCTCCATAGGATGCTGAATAACTGACAGTTGGTACAGTTGGTTTCTACACAGGATACTGAATGACTGACAGTTGGTTTCTCCATAGGATGCTGAATAACTGACAGCTGTTACAGTTGGTTTCTCCTCAGGATGCTGAATACCTGACAGTTGTTACAGTTGGTTTCTCCTCAGGATGCTGAATGACTGACAGTTGTTGCAGTTGGTTTCTCCTCAGGATGCTGAATAACTGACAGTTGGTTTCTCCATAGGATGCTGAATAACTGACAGCTGTTACAGTTGGTTTCTCCCCAGGATGCTGAATGACTGACAGTTGTTGCAGTTGGTTTCTCCTCAGGATGCTGAATAACTGACAGTTGTTACAATTGGTTTCTCCTCAGGATGCTGAATACCTGACAGTTGTTACAGTTGGTTTCTCCTCAGGATGCTGAATGACTGACAGTTGTTGCAGTTGGTTTCTCCTCAGGATGCTGAATGACTGACAGTTGGTTTCTCTACAGGATGCTGAATGACTGACAGTTGTTACAGTTGGTTTCTCCTCAGGATGCTGAATGACTGACAGTTGTTACAGTTGGTTGGTTATGTCCTCAGTGTGCCTCTGAGGTTACTGGAGACTAATTGGTGTTGGAGGCACACAACAACAACAACATACCGTAGCTGTGTTGAGGCCTCGTAAGTTCACAGTGTCAAGGTACTGTACATACCGTACAGAGTGGTCTCATATTATGAAAGTTTTCATTTTCAACTTTGTGGAGGTTTTGAGATCTGTTCACGTGGACCTTGAATCAGGACATTTGTAAACTATCCAAGACGACTCCTTGAATGTCACCTCCTGAAGAATCCTTGGACATAAACACTTATCGATGTGATGTATTAGCCATAGCCAACTACAGTACAGACACACAGTATAACCCAAAAGGCAGAGGCTCGTTGTTGAGTCCAATGACCGTCGGTTCAGTTGGAGAATGTGACAGTATAACCCAAAAGGCGGAGGCTCGTTGTTGAGTCCAATGACTGTCGGTTCAGTTGGAGAATGTGACAGTATAACCCAAAAGGCGCTCGTTGTTGAGTCCAATGACTGTCGGCTCAGTTGGAGAATGTGACCGGTCACATACAGAGACCCAGTCACCAGTAATAACATCACATACAGAGACCCAGTCACCAGTAATAACATCACATACAGAGACCCAGTCACCAGTAATAACATCACATACGGAGACCCAGTCACCAGTAACATACCAGCAATAACATCACATAGAGAGACCCAGTCACCAGTAATAACATCACATACAGAGACCCCAGTCACCAGTAATAACATCCCATACAGAGACCCAGTCACCAGTAATAACATCACATACAGAGACCCAGTCACCAGTAATAACATCACATACAGAGACCCCAGTCACCAGTAATAACATCACATAGAGAGACCCAGTCACCAGTAATAACATCACATACAGAGACCCAGTCACCAGTAATAACATCACATACAGAGACCCAGTCACCAGTAATAACATCACATACAGAGACCCAGTCACCAGTAATAACATCACATACAGAGACCCAGTCACCAGTAATAACATCACATACAGAGAACCACTCACCAGTAATAACATCACATACAGAGACCCAGTCACCAGTAATAACATCCCATACAGAGACCCAGTCACCAGTAATAACATCCCATACAGAGACCCAGTCACCAGTAATAACATCCCATACAGAGACCCCAGTCACCAGTAATAACATCACATACAGAGACCCAGTCACCAGTAATAACATCACATACAGAGACCCAGTCACCAGTAATAACATCACATACAGAGACCCAGTCACCAGTAATAACATCACATACAGAGACCCAGTCACCAGTAATAACATCACATACAGAGACCCCAGTCACCAGTAATAACATCACATACGGAGACCCAGTCACCAGTAATAACATCACATACAGAGACCCAGTCACCAGTAATAACATCACATACAGAGACCCAGTCACCAGTAATAACATCACATACAGAGACCCCAGTCACCAGTAATAACATCACATACAGAGACCCAGTCACCAGTAATAACATCACATACAGAGACCCAGTCACCAGTAATAACATCACATACAGAGACCCAGTCACCAGTAATAACATCACATACAGAGACCCAGTCACCAGTAATAACATCACATACAGAGACCCAGTCACCAGTAATAACATCACATACAGAGACCCAGTCACCAGTAATAACATCACATACAGAGACCCCAGTCACCAGTAATAACATCACATACAGAGACCCCAGTCACCAGTAATAACATCACATACAGAGACCCCAGTCACCAGTAATAACATCACATACAGAGACCCCAGTCACCAGTAATAACATCACATACAGAGACCCAGTCACCAGTAATAACATCACATACAGAGACCCCAGTCACCAGTAATAACATCACATACAGAGACCCAGTCACCAGTAATAACATCACATACAGAGACCCAGTCACCAGTAATAACATCCCATACAGAGACCCCAGTCACCAGTAATAACATCCCATACAGAGACCCAGTCACCAGTAATAACATCACATACAGAGACCCCAGTCACCAGTAATAACATCCCATACAGAGACCCCAGTCACCAGTAATAACATCCCATACAGAGACCCAGTCACCAGCAATAACATCACATAGAGAGACCCAGTCACCAGTAATAACATCCCATACAGAGACCCCAGTCACCAGTAATAACATCACATACAGAGACCCCAGTCACCAGTAATAACATCACATACAGAGACCCCAGTCACCAGTAATAACATCACATACAGAGACCCCAGTCACCAGTAATAACATCACATACAGAGACCCAGTCACCAGTAATAACATCACATACAGAGACCCCAGTCACCAGTAATAACATCACATACAGAGACCCCAGTCACCAGTAATAACATCACATACAGAGACCCCAGTCACCAGTAATAACATCACATACAGAGACCCAGTCACCAGTAATAACATCACATACAGAGACCCCAGTCACCAGTAATAACATCACATACAGAGACCCCAGTCACCAGTAATAACATCCCATACAGAGACCCCAGTCACCAGTAATAACATCCCATACAGAGACCCAGTCACCAGCAATAACATCACATAGAGAGACCCAGTCACCAGTAATAACATCCCATACAGAGACCCCAGTCACCAGTAATAACATCACATACAGAGACCCCAGTCACCAGTAATAACATCACATACAGAGACCCCAGTCACCAGTAATAACATCACATACAGAGACCCAGTCACCAGTAATAACATCACATACAGAGACCCCAGTCACCAGTAATAACATCACATACAGAGACCCCAGTCACCAGTAATAACATCACATACAGAGACCCCAGTCACCAGTAATAACATCACATACAGAGACCCAGTCACCAGTAATAACATCACATACAGAGACCCCAGTCACCAGTAATAACATCACATACAGAGACCCCAGTCACCAGTAATAACATCACATACAGAGACCCCAGTCACCAGTAATAACATCACATACAGAGACCCAGTCACCAGTAATAACATCACATACAGAGACCCCAGTCACCAGTAATAACATCACATACAGAGACCCCAGTCACCAGTAATAACATCCCATACAGAGACCCCAGTCACCAGTAATAACATCCCATACAGAGACCCAGTCACCAGCAATAACATCACATAGAGAGACCCAGTCACCAGTAATAACATCCCATACAGAGACCCCAGTCACCAGTAATAACATCACATACAGAGACCCCAGTCACCAGTAATAACATCACATACAGAGACCCCAGTCACCAGTAATAACATCACATACAGAGACCCAGTCACCAGTAATAACATCACATACAGAGACCCCAGTCACCAGTAATAACATCACATACAGAGACCCCAGTCACCAGTAATAACATCACATACAGAGACCCCAGTCACCAGTAATAACATCACATACAGAGACCCAGTCACCAGTAATAACATCACATACAGAGACCCAGTCACCAGTAATAACATCACATACAGAGACCCCAGTCACCAGTAATAACATCACATACAGAGACCCCAGTCACCAGTAATAACATCACATACAGAGACCCAGTCACCAGTAATAACATCACATACAGAGACCCAGTCACCAGTAATAACATCACATACAGAGACCCCAGTCACCAGTAATAACATCACATACAGAGACCCCAGTCACCAGTAATAACATCCCATACAGAGACCCAGTCACCAGTAATAACATCCCATACAGAGACCCCAGTCACCAGTAATAACATTCATGATGTTCATTATTTTTCCGTATTGTAATTTTGTTTTGTTTTAGTGATTCACCATAGTGAAGGAGTAGGCTCAGGTTTTACGGGTCTCTGTGTTTTTGGTTGGATAGGTTTCTCAATTTCTTTATTAGGTTTTTGCATTCTTCGTCAAACCATTTGTCATTGTTGTTAATTTTATTAGGTTGTCTGCTTACTTTAAAAAATATATAGGTTTGATAGGGAAGCTGAAAGGTCAAATATACTGTTCAGGTTTTCTACTGCCACGTTTACACCTTCACTATTACAGTGAAACATTTTGTCCAGGAAGTTGTCTAAAATACATTTTAACTTGTTGTTGTCAAATTATTTTTTGGTAGGTTTCTACACTAATATGCAGTTATTTTGGCTTTGATGCCTTATGATTGAGAATTTCTCTCTCTCTCTCTGTGTAGAGTAGCAGCCAGAGTCTGAGCTCCAGAGCAGCTCTCCAGTAGAGATATGACCTAGGGCCCCTCTGTACTGTTTCTGCTCAGCCCAGATAACCACAACACTGCTTCCTCTGGCTGCTTGGCCACTCGGTAATTAACACTAGCCTCCACTCTGTTTCATATTAATTTGGATTCAGAGATATAGCAGGGCCAGTGGCCACATAACATTAATCAAGAAATGTAATCCAATCTCTCACTCTTTTAATAATCCAAAACGTGTGGGTCCCTTGTCTGTATGTCTCTGTAATAACTAGAATAATGTAAACACTAGAATAATGTAATAGAATAATGTAATAACTAGAATAATATAATACATCTATAATGTAATAACTAGAATAATGTAAACACTAGATTAATGTAAACACTAGAATAATGTAATACATCTATAATGTAATAACTAGAATAATGTAATACATCTATAATGTAATAACTAGAATAATGTAAACACTAGAATAATTAAAAAACTTGAACAATTAATAACTACAATCATAATGTAAAAACTATAATAATGTAAAAACTAATAATGTAATAACTCTATAATGTAAAAATTATAATAATGTATTAACTCTATAATGTAAAAACTATAATAATGTAATATAATAATGTAATAACCTTAATAATGCAATAACCTTAATGTAATAACTAATAATGTAATAACTATAATAATGTATTAACTCTATAATGTAAAAACTATAATAATGTAATAACTAATGTAATAAATATAATAATTTAATAAGTACAATAATGTAATAACTATATAATGCAATCACTAATAATGTAATAACTAATGTAATACATATAATAATTTAATAAGTACAATAATGTAATAACTATATAATGCAATCACTAATAATGTAATAACTATAATAATGTATTAACTCTATAATGTAAAAACTATAATAATGTAATATAATAATGTAATAACCTTAATAATGTAATAACCTTAATGTAATAACTAATAATGTAATAACTAATGTAATAAATATAATAATTTAATAAGTACAATAATGTAATAACTATATAATGCAATCACTAATAATGTAATAACTATATAATGCAATCACTAAATGTAATAACTATATAATGTAATAAATATAGTACTTTAATAACTATAATAATGTAATAACTATAATGCAAAAACTATAATAATGTAATAACTATAATGCAATAACTATAATAATGTAATAACTAATGTAATAACTATAATGCAATAACTATAATAATGTAATAACTAATGTAATAACTATAATGCAATAACTATAATAATGTAATAACTAATGTAATAACTATAATGCAATAACTATAATAATGTAATAACCATAGAATGTAATAGCCAATAATGTAATAACTCTATAATGTAATACATATAATAATTTAACTATAATAATGTAATAACTATATCATGTAATAACTATATAATATAATAATTACTATAATGTAATATAATAAGGTGTAATAACTATAATAATGTAATAACTATATAATACAAGTGGTCATTAAAACAGTTATAGTTGACTGCTGTTACATGCTTCATTCATCATTGTGACGGTATTACTGTATTGTGCATAGGGGCAAACATGCATGAACTGGATCCACTAGCCCTGTGTCAAATTTAGGCCCAAAGGCACTTGCAGAATAATTAACTATGATGACGTTGCAAAAATCATTTATATAACCACTGGAATTGATCATTCAATATTGAAATTATTGCACAACAAGAGTCGGCATGGGTTCGAATCCGACCCCCTGCCCTTAGACTCCCCCTCCCCTATCTTAGACTTCCAACACTTTACTATCTCTTCAATACATCTGCCCCAAAAAATTACGAAAGGACTGGTACTTCCCCACTCCTTAAAAAAAGAAACATTTTTTTTTTTTTTTTTTTTTAACATTATAGACAAAAATAATTTCTGTTAACCATTGGAATTGACCGTTTCATATTGAAATGAATGCATGTTCCTCCTGTTTTCATGCCTGCGGTCAGTCAGAAGCTAAGCCTATAACTGACTGTAGGAGTTCAACACAACACGACAGACAGACGCGTCACTGCAGCCCAGGTCTGGGGCTGAAGGAAAAGGGTTGGGAGTGAACCTCTCATCTGGATCCAATGCAGTGGAAGTTGCAGCCAGAAACGAGAAGGTGGGAAGAAAGGAACTTCTGACTGGCAGCCTTTTTGTTGTTGTTGTTGTAACTAACGACACCTTATCAAAAACCCACAAATACACTTACGGGGATACACAAACCTATACGTTCTGCGGTTGCAGAAACCTTTTGTTATTGCAATGAAGTGTATTGACGTGCCACAGTGAAGAGGCCCCTTTTGACAGTTGATGGTAAGCTACAGTACCCAGCTAGGCTAGCTAGCTTGGCCTTTCTATGTGTTTAGCTTCAATGCAATGTCAATACTTTTCCTACTATTCATTTTACTATTGCAAAAAAACAGTGCCGGTCTTGCTTATCTGTATCTTTGATGGCCAATTAGCTGTACCTACATCTGTATGAGTTGCTTTCAGCTATCTAGCTACCTAGCTAGCTAACAGCAAAGTGGATCATGTTGGTTAGCATCGGTAGCCTGCTAGCATTAGCTTTATGTTGTGCTTCAGCACCAGTTTACAACATAACAGTAGTTAGCTAACTGTTAGTGTGTAACAACGCTGTAATAAACTTAGCCAGCATGCTAGTGAGTGAATTATTTTGATTATGGCCTATGTAGCTAACAACACAGGCCTAGTAGACTAGTTGAATTGTAGCTAGTTCCATGCGATGGTAGCTACAGTAGCTAGTCTGTTAGCTTACCTTACTATCCAGCTGTGTCATGTCAGTCTAACATATTCCGTGTCTGGTGTATATATTAGTCAAGCTAGTTTACCAATAACAAATAGCATTTATGTTGTTTTTGTGCATAGTCTGTTAAAGCTAGGTAGGTTAGAGATGTGGAATGTATTAGTTAGCCCGCTAACGTTAGCTACTAGCTAGCTAGTTTGTGCAATTAGTGAAGCTAGCTAGCCAGCTGATTTGCCTACCTTACTGTTGATCTATCATAGGCAAGTATTTAGTAGCTAGCTAGTTAGCTGAAGTAGCTAGCTGAGTTTACAGTATATCAACACTGTATTGCTTACTATGACCGTTTACAGTATTCCACCTTGCTGGCCTTACTCACCTGAGGCTGTCACTGGGCACCTACTGATTACACAGTACGATTTATAATATGACAGACAGCTGTCAAAGCAATTCACTTTATGTCAATCTTGTATGTTCAGTAATGCAGCAGGCAGACATAGCACGCCTGCTAATGAGATTGTCGATAATGCAGGTGCCCTTCTTCTTGAGCTCAATATAGCATGGTGAAAGCTGTACATAAAAAAATATATATCAGAATTTGAGTAATTTAGCAGATTAACTTATCCAGAGTGATTTACGGGAGCAATTAGGGTTAAGTGTCTTGCTCAAGGGAACATTGACAGATTGTTCAACTAGTCAGCTTATGGTTTTGAACCAGCTACCTTTGGGTTACTGGCCCAAACGTTCTTAACCACGAGAGGCTACCTGCCGCCCGTCATACAAAAATGATTGTGCAACAAGAGAGAGAGAGGAATCCTTCTATAAAACGCACGTAGGAAATGCATTGTCACTGTGTAGTGCCATGGCCACTTCCAGACCGTTAGGCATTAAGCATCACCATAGCTGTGGACAGTGAAATCAATGTTTACAGTATGTTGTTGCAAGATTTCATGGTTGTCGAATGCATGTTTAACCTATGGTACTACTAACATTTTGTTATTTGTATTGCATAGTGTATAATGACGAAAGGTAGCTAACAACTAGGCCTGCTGGTATGAGTGAAGAGGGGGGGGGGGGGGGGGGAATAGCCGAGACGTAATAGACAAGCCAGAAGGGAAGGCGAAAACCTTTCTTCTTCTACACTCGGTATCAGGTGACCTATTCCCCCCCCCCTCCAGATAAAACAGGTTCATAATCCAATAGTAAGTGCTGTTGAAATATTACAGCCTCATTTTGTTGTCTAGGCCTTCCGCATGTTTCTCTCCATGTTGCTTCCCCGACGTGTGTCGCTTCCCCGACGCGTGTTGCTTCCCCAACGTGTGTTGCTTCCCCAACGTGTGTTGCTTCCCCAACGTGTGTTGCTTCCCCAACGTGATAGTTCATGCAGTCTATGACTGCTCTGCTGATGTGTACTGGCTGATTGGTCCGCTGGTGTAAATAAGCCTATCCTGCGAGAACTGAGAGTATCTGTGGCAGAAGCACATGTAGGTCTATGTTTACTACTGTTATCCTGTGTAATTGGAATGATCTGAAACGTTTACACCTAGGTCGTTGGGGAATATGCGATGACACGGTTACTTCCAGCAAAATTAGGTCATTACATTGGCTCCATGGATTAGGCTGACAGCATGTTGGTAAATCTTCCCCCGAGGAGTATTGGGGATTGCCATCTGTAGTAATTGGAGCGCAGAGTTAGGCTAGCTAACTGTTTTACAAGTCATACATCATATCAATGGGTCTAGTTGGAGTTCTGAGGACATGTTGGTGTTGTGAGGACATGTTGGTGTTGTGAGGACATGTTGGAGTTGTGAGGACGTGTTGGAGTTCCGAGGACGTGTTGGAGTTCCGAGGACGTGTTGGAGTTCCGAGGACGTGTTGGAGTTCCGAGGACGTGTTGGAGTTCCGAGGACACGTTGGAGTTGTGAGGACATGTTGGAGTTCCGAGGACAGACATGTTGGAGTTCCGAGGACACGTTGGAGTTGTGAGGACATGTTGGAGTTGTGAGGACATGTTGGAGTTGTGAGGACATGTTGGAGTTGTGAGGACATGTCGGAGTTCCGAGGACACGTCGGAGTTCCGAGGACACGTCGGAGTTGTGAGGACATGTTGGAGTTCCGAGGACAGACATGTTGGAGTTCCGAGGACAGACATGTTGGAGTTCCGAGGACAGACATGTTGGAGCTCCGAGGACAGACGTGTTGGAGTTCCGAGGACAGACGTGTTGGAGTTCCGAGGACAGACGTGTTGGAGTTCCGAGGACAGACATGTTGGAGTTGTGAGGACATGTCAGAGTTGTGAGGACACGCCGGAGTTCCGAGGACACGTCGGAGTTCCGAGGACACGTCGGAGTTGTGAGGACATGTCGGAGTTGTGAGGACAGACATGTTGGAGTTGTGAGGACAGACATGTTGGAGTTCCGAGGACAGACATGTTGGAGTTCCGAGGACAGACATGTTGGAGTTTCGAGGACAGACATGTTGGAGTTCCAAGAACAGACATGTTGGAGTTCCGAAGACAGACATGTTGGAGTTCCGAGGACGGACATGTTGGAGTTCCGAGGACATGTTACATGTTAGATCTATAGCGTAGTTCCAGAAGCAGAATGTGGTCAGTGTGATCAATAGTTGTTTAATTGACACACTGGCTTGTTTCATTTCCTGTTGTGAATTGAATTGTTCCTCTCAGGGCAACCAAACAGTGTCGTCTCATCCTCGATGGTAGTCATCCATCCTGGTAGTCATCCATCCTGGTAGTCACCCATCCTGGTAGTCATCCATCCTGGTAGTCACCCATCCTGGTAGTCATCCATCCTGGTAGTCACCCATCCTGGTAGTCATCCATCCTGGTAGTCACCCATCCTGGTAGTCACCCATCCTGGTAGTCACCCATCCTGGTAGTCACCCATCCTGGTAGTCATCCATCCTGGTAGTCACCCATCCTGTCCTTACTGGACGATTGGCACCAGACGACATGCTTGTTATTTTCTGTTGTGGTCCTTCTTCTTCTCACAGCCACCATATCAAATGGTCTCAATGATTGTTTCCCACCCCTGTCTCAATGGTTAATATCTCCCCCTCTAATATCTTCTGTCAGCTGTGACAAAGCCCCGTCTCCTGTCCTGACGGTCTGATATCTTCTATCTGTCAGCTGTAACAAAGCCCCGTCTCCTGTCCCGACGGTCTAATATCTTCTATCAGCTGTAACAAAGCCCCATATCCTGTCCTGACGGTCTAATATCTCTCCTCTGTCTATCTGTCTGGTTGATGTCTATATGTCATGTTTTGGAGGACGCATGGCTCTCAACCTTCGCCTCTTTGGAGTCCGTACGGGAGTTGTACTAGCGATTGGATAACACGATATTGTGGAGAAAAAGGGGTTGAAAAGTTTACAAAAAAATATCTGAAATATTACATTTACATAAGTATTCAGACCCTTTACTCAGTACTTTACTCAGTGTTGAAGCACCTTTCTCTTGGGTATGACGCCACAAGCTTGGCACACCTGTATTTGGGGAGTTTATCGCATTCCTCTCTGCAGATTCTCTCAAGCTCTGTCAGGTTGGATGGGGAGCATCGCTGCACAGCTATTTTCATGTCTCTCCAGAGAAGTTCGATCTGGTTCAAGTCCGGACTCTGGCAGGGCCACTCCAGGACATTCAGAGACTTGTCCTGAAGCCACTCCTGCGATGTCTTGGCTGTGTGCTTAGGGTCGTTGTCCTGTTACAAGGTGAACCTTTGCCCTGTCTGAGGTCCTGAGCGCTCTGGAGCAGTGTTTTAGGTTTTCCTAAAAATATTTAACCTTTTTATTTAACTAGACAAGTTAGTTAAGAACATCGGCCTACCAAAAGGTAAAAGGCCTCCTGCGGGGATGGGTGATTAAAAATAAAATAAATAAAAATATAGGACAAAACACACATCAGGACAAGAGAGACACAACACTACATAAAGAGAGACCTAAGACAACCACATAGCATGGCAGCAACACATGTCAACACAGCATTTTAGCAACACAACATGACAACAATATGGTAGCAACACAACATGACAACAGCATGTTAGCAACACAACATGACAACATCATGTTAGCAACACAACATGACAACAACATGGTAGCAACACAACATGACAACAACATGGTAGCAACACAACATGACAACAACATGGTAGCAACACAACATGACAACAACATGGTAGCAACACAACATGACAACACAGCATGTTAGCAACACAACATGACAACAACATGGTAGCAACACAACATGACAACAACATGGTAGCAACACAACATGACAACAACATGGTAGCAACACAACATGACAACAACATGTTAGCAACACAACATGGTAGCAACACAACATGGTAGCAACACAACATGGTAGCAGCACAAAACAGGGTAGAAACATTGTTGGGCAGAGACAACAGCACAACGGGCAAGAAGGTAGAGACAACAATACACCACGCAAAGCAGCCACAACTCTCAGTAAGACTGTCCATCATGACTAGTCTCACAGTCCCTGCCGCTGAAAAACCTTCCCCACAGCATGATGCTGCCACCACCATGCTTCACCGTAGTGATGGTGCCAGGTTTCCTCCAGACGTGACGCTTGGCATTCAGGCCAAAGCGTTTAATCTTGGAACTCTGGAGCTCTGTCAGTGACCATCAGGTTCTTGGTCAACCCCCTGTTCAAGGCCCTTCTCCTCCGATTGCTCAGTTTGGCCGGGCGGACAGCTCTAGGAAGAATCTTGGTGGTTCCTAACTTCTTCTATTTAAGAATGATGGAAGCCAGCTGTGTTCTTGGGGACCTTCAATGCTGCAGCCATTTTTTGGTACCTTTCCCCAGATCTGTGCCTCGACACAATCCTGTCTCGGAGCTCTACGGACAATTCCTTCAACCTCATGGCTTGGTATTTGCTCTGACATGCACTGTCAACTGTGGGACCTTATAAAGACAGGTGTGTGCCTTTCCAAATCATGTCCAATCAATTGAATTTACCACAGGTGAACTCCAAACAAGTTGGAGAAAACATCTCAAAGGTGATCAATGGAAACAGGATGCACCTGAGCTCAATTTCAAGACTCATAGCAAGGGGTCTGAATACTTTCCGAATGCTCTGTATATCTGTCTGTCTGGTTGATGTTAATATGTCTCTCCTCTGTCTGTCTGGTTGATGTTAATATGTCTCTCCTCTGTCTGTCTGGTTGATGTTAATATGTCTCTCCTCTGTCTGTCTGGTTAATGTTAATATATCTCTCCTTTGTCTGTCTGGTTAATGTTAATATGTCTCTCCTCTGTCTGTCTGGTTAATGTTAATATATCTCTCCTTTGTCTGTCTGGTTAATGTTAATATGTCTCTCCTCTGTCTGTCTGGTTAATGTTAATATATCTCTCCTCTGTCTGTCTGGTTAATGTTAATATATCTCTCCTTTGTCTGTCTGGTTATGTCATAGCTTATTGTTGTTCCTATGATTGTTTTCCTTTCTTAATGGTTAGGCCTCGTTAATATCTGTCTCCCTGTCCTCCCAGGACTAATGGCAGCAGAGTGACATCATGGCCCTGATGATTCCTCCAGTGAAGCTCAAATGGCTGGAGCACCTGAACGGCTCGTGGATCACGGACGACAGCGAGTCCATCTCCACGCGGGAGGGCGTGTCCGTGCTCTACTCCAAGCTGCTCACCAACAAAGAGGTGGTCGTCCTACCGCAGCAGGTGAGAGCAGAATGAGATTGAGTTAATGTCTGTGTACCAAATGGAACTCGGCTTCTCTGTGTAGAGGCCATATCGCAACACAGCCAATACTTTATTGTCTGCATTGCGCAGAAATGTAGTTTTGCGTCACAAGCTCTAAATGTCATCGCTAATCCTGAGTGCCAGTTTGTTTATACTATCATACCAACTCTTTGTCAGTCTCTGTCATGACCAACATTTGTTTGGTCCTGAGCACAAACAGATCTGGGATCAGAATAAAAGGTTTAACGAGGCCCACAGTGAAAACATCACATAGCTAACACATCATCACCACACACACACTACATAGGCCTAATATCAATGCTGTGTCCTCAGGTGTTGTGTCTGAAGGGACCCCAGCTGCCAGACTTTGAGCGTGAGTCCCTGTCCAGCGATGAACAGGAACACTACCTAGACGCCCTCCTCAGCAGCCAGATGGCGTTGGCCAAGATGGTGTGTTCCGACTCTCCCTTCGCCTCCGCTCTGCGCAAACGCCTGCTGGTCCTCCAGAGGATCTTCTTCGCTCTGTCCAACAAGTACCACGACAAGGGCAAGGTGAAGCAGCAGCAGCACTCGCCCGACAACAACTCCGGATCGTCCGACCTGCACTCTGTCAGCGAGCGGCCGCGGTCCAGCACCGATGCTCTGATCGAGATGGGGGTCCGAACGGGCCTCAGTCTGCTGTTCGCTCTGCTCCGGCAGAGCTGGTTGATGCCGCCGCCGGGCCCCGGAGGACTCAACCTCTGTAACGACGTCATCCACACGGCCATGGACGTGGTCTCGTCCCTGCCGCCCCTCTCCCTGGCCAACGAGAGTAAGATCCCCCCGATGGGTCTGGACTGTCTGACCCAGGTCACCGCTTTCCTCAAGGGAGTGACCATGCCAAACTCCGGGGCGGACGTCCTGGGTCGGAGGCTGGCGTCGGAGCTGTTGCTGGGCCTGGCTGCCCAGAGGGGGTCCCTGAGGTACCTTCTGGAGTGGGTGGAGATGGCCCTGGTGGCGTCCGCCGTGGTCAGCACCATGGAGAAAGAGAAGATGAAGGCGTGTCTGCTGAACCAGGAAGGGCTGATTGGATACGACTGCTTCATGAACATCCTCATGCAGATGAGACGTTCCCTGGTAAGAGTCCTATAAACAACCAATCAAATCTATTCATAAAGCCCTTCGTACATCAGCTGATGTCACAAAGTGCTGTATACAGAAACCCAGCCTAAAACCCCCAAACAGCAAGCAGTACAGATGTAGAAGCACGGTGGCTCGGAGAAACACTCCCTAGGCACACTTTATTGTTCATGATTTGTGTTGCGTACTTCCATTGTGTTCTGTAGGTCTATTGTGTTCTGTAGGTCTATTGTGTTCTGTAGGTCTATTGTGTTCTGTAGGTCTATTGTGTTCTGTAGGTCTATTGTGTTCTGTAGGTCTATTGTGCTCTGTAGGTCTATTGTGTTCTGTAGGTCTATTGTGCTCTGTAGGTCTATTGTGTTCTGTATGTCTATTGTGCTCTGTAGGTCTATTGTGCTCTGTAGGTCTATTGTGCTCTGTAGGTCTATTGTGTTCTGTAGGTCTATTGTGCTCTTTGTATGACCAGATGGCAATGTATTCCTCCTGCTTCCTCTCCAGCTTCTCCTTATTCTCATTGATTATGTTTCGAGTCATTCTGTACGGTCGCGTTTCTCCATATGCCGTGTAACATGGCTACATGTCTCTGTGGCTGACTGTGTATCTGTGATGTCTCCCTATATGTCTCTGTGGCTGACTGTGTGTCTGATGTCTCCCTATATGTCTCTGTGGCTGACTGTGTGTCTGTGATGTCTCCCTATATGTCTCTGTGGCTGACTGTAAATCTGATGTCTCCCTATATGTCTCTGTGGCTGACTGTGGATCTGTGATGTCTCCCTATATGTCTCTGTGGCTGACTGTGTATCTGATGTCTCCCTATATGTCTCTGTGGCTGACTGTGTATCTGATGTCTCCCTATATGTCTCTGTGGCTGACTGTGTATCTGTGATGTCTCCCTACATGTCTCTTTGGCTGACTGTGTATCTGATGTCTCCCTATATGTCTCTGTGGCTGACTGTGTATCTGATGTCTCCCTATATGTCTCTGTGGCTGACTGTGTATCTGATGTCTCCCTACATGTCTCTGTGGCTGACTGTGTATCTGATGTCTCCCTATTTGTCTCTGTGGCTGACTGTGTATCTGTGATGTCTCCCTACATGTCTCTGTGGCTGACTGTGTATCTGATGTCTCCCTATATGTCTCTGTGGCTGACTGTGTATCTGATGTCTCCCTATATGTCTCTGTGGCTGACTGTGTATCTGTGATGTCTCCCTATATGTCTCTGTGGCTGACTGTGTATCTGATGTCTCCCTACATGTCTCTGTGGCTGACTGTGTATCTGATGTCTCCCTATATGTCTCTGTGGCTGACTGTGTATCTGTGATGTCTCCCTATATGTCTCTGTGGCTGACTGTGTATCTAATGTCTCCCTATATGTCTCTGTGGCTGACTGTGTATCTGTGATGTCTCCCTATATGTCTCTGTGGCTGACTGTGTATCTCTGATGTCTCCCTATATGTCTCTGTGGCTGACTGTGTATCTGTGATGTCTCCCTACATGTCTCTGTGGCTGACTGTGTATCTGTGATGTCTCCCTACATGTCTCTGTGGCTGACTGTGTATCTGATGTCTCCCTATATGTCTCTGTGGCTGACTGTGTATCTGTGATGTCTCCCTATATGTCTCTGTGGCTGACTGTGTATCTGTGATGTCTCCCTACATGTCTCTGTGGCTGACTGTGTATCTGTGATGTCTCCCTACATGTCTCTGTGGCTGACTGTGTATCTGATGTCTCCCTATTTGTCTCTGTGGCTGACTGTGTATCTGTGATGTCTCCCTACATGTCTCTGTGGCTGACTGTGTATCTGTGATGTCTCCCTATATGTCTCTGTGGCTGACTGTGTATCTGTGATGTCTCCCTACATGTCTCTGTGGCTGACTGTGTATCTGATGTCCCCTGACTCTCGACCAGGGCTCGTCAGCAGACAGGAGTCAGTGGAGGGAACCGACTCGTACATCAGACGGGCTGTGCTCTTTGTATGAAGCAGCTCTCTGTCTGTTCGAAGAGGTAAAATATCAACTCAAATACAGTTTTTTTTTACAGGTCAATTTACGTTTATAAAAAATAAATTATCTTCTGAAAAGCTTTTATACTGCTTATGAATGTGATATGTATGGGTTACGAAGGTTTACATGTAGGTAGGTAGCCTTCTCAAGTTAAGCACTACTTCCTCCCAGGTGTGCAGGATGGCGTCAGACTACTCCCGTACCTGTGCCAGCCCAGACAGCCTCCAGAGCGGCGAGGCTCCCATGCTGTCAGAGACGTGTGAGGTGTACGTCTGGGGCAGTAACAGCTCCCACCAGCTGGTGGAGGGAACACAGGAGAAGATCCTCCAGCCCAAGTTGGCACCCAGCTTCGCCGACGCACAGACGGTAAGAGACCACAGGTCTCCAAAGGTGTGTTTGTGTGTCATTTCCTGTTTGTCTTTTTATTTTTTTAAAGCCAGTGGTTCTCAAAGCTCTTCTCGGGTGAACCTCCAGACTTTTCACAATTTTTGTTTTGTCCTTGAATTAGGTCACCTGATCTAATCAAGGACTTGATGATTAGTTGATGATTAGTTGAATCAGGTGGGATAGCTCTGAATTAGTTAAAATATATGGAAGAGCTCGTGTGGGGGGGGGGGGCCCAGAGGGGTTTGACAACCACTGGTTTGTTTATAAGGAAAGCTGATTCCCCTCAGTATTACGTCTCTGGAGAAGTTAGCTAGTGTAGCCTAGTTCTGAGAGGAGACCTTAAAGAAGAGACAGAGTGAAAATCCATTGGAGCGTGAAGAGTGACTTTCATGGATTAAAAAGTAAAGGTTACTCTGTGCTTCCCATCTTCTGTCCTCCAATCATGGTTGGTTATTGAGATATTACATTAAGCTTGGGCGGTATTCATGGTTGGTTATTGAAATATTACATTAAGCTTGGGCGGTATTCGGATTGTCATACCCTCAAGCCGACCTTGTGCCATACCGGGATATTCGGTAATACCGGGATATTCGGTAATACCGGGATATTCGGTAATACCGGGATATTCGGTAAAACCGGGATATTCGGTAAAACCGGGATATTCAGTAAAGCCGGGATATTCGGTAATACCGGGATATTCGGTAATGCCGGGATATTCGGTAATACCGGGATATTCGATAATACCGGGATATTCGGTAATACCGGGATATTCGGTAAAACCGGGATATTCGGTAATACCGGGATATTCGGTAAAACCGGGATATTCGGTAAAACCGGGATATTCGGTAATAATACCGGGATATTCGGTAATACCGGGATATTCGGTAATACCCGGGATATTCGATAAAACCGGGATATTCGGTAATACCGGGATATTCGGTAATACCGGGATATTCGGTAATACCGGCAATGAACAAAATGGGCACAATTTTCAAACCCCACTGAGCTTCTGTTATCCGAAAGGTTAGCAATGCTAACAAGTACATTTAAAATCCCATAGAGAATGCTAACCAAATGCTTTTATACAGTATTTGACATGGACAGGTGTCCTAGCTCATAAAGTTAGGCAAAAATGGTACTCACAGTTTGCTGCACGCACAAAACATATATTAGACAGAAGGGGGGGGGGGGATACCTAGTCATTTGTACAACTGAATACATTCAACTGAAATGTGTCTTCTGCATTTAACCCAATATTGAATGTCTTAAACCAGTGTTCCTTAACGCTGGTCAATGCCCATTGACCAGTGTGAATCCTAAACCCTGTGCTTGTCTGTCTGTGTCAGATGGTTAGGAGATGCCCATTGACCAGTGTGAATCCTAAACCCCTGTGCTTGTCTGTCTGTGTCAGATGGTTAGGAGATGCCCATTGACAAGTGTGAATCCTAAACCCCTGTGCTTGTCTGTCTGTGTCAGATTGAGGCAGGCCAATATTGCACCTTCGTCATCTCTTCTGACGGCTCTGTCAGAGCCTGTGGCAAAGGCAGCTACGGCAGATTGGGTCTGGGAGACTCCAACAACCAATCGTCTCTCAAGAAGCTGACCTTTGAACCTCACCGCGCCATCAAAAAGGTGACGTCATCGAAGGGTTCGGACGGACACACACTGGCCTTCACCACGGAGGGAGAGGTGTTCAGTTGGGGAGACGGGGACTACGGAAAGTTGGGGCATGGGAACAGCTCCACACAGAAGTACCCCAAACTCATCCAGGGACCTCTGCAGGGAAAGGTAGGACTCAGACCCCCACAGCCCCCAGACCACCACAGCCCCCAGACAACCACAGCCTCTAGACCATCACATACCACCACATACCACCACAGCCCATAGACCACCACAGCCTCTAGACCATCACAGACCACCACAGCCCCTAGACCACCACAGCCCCTAGACCACCACAGCCCATAGACCACCACAGCCCCTAGACCATCACAGACCACCACAGCCCCTAGACCATCACAGACCACCACAGCCCCTAGACCACCACAGCCCCCAGACCACCACAGCCCCTAGACCATCACAGACCACCACAGCCCCTAGACCACCACAGCCCCTAGACCACCACAGCCCCTAGACCACCACAGCCCCTAGACCACCACAGCCCCTAGACCACCACAGCCCCTAGACCACCACAGCCCCCAGACCACCACAGCCCCCAGACCACCACAGCCCCTAGACCACCACAGCCCCTAGACCACCACAGCCCCTAGACCACCACAGCCCCTAGACCACCACAGCCCCTAGACCACCACAGCCCCTAGACCACCACAGCCCCTAGACCACCACAGCCCCCAGACCACCACAGCCCCTAGACCACCACAGCCCCTAGACCATCACAGCCCCTAGACCACCACAGCCCCTAGACCACCACAGCCCCTAGACCACCACAGCCCCTAGACCACCACAGCCCCCAGACCACCACAGCCCCTAGACCACCACAGCCCCTAGACCACCACAGCCCCTAGACCATCACAGCCCCCAGACCACCACAGCCCCTAGACCACCACAGCCCCTAGACCACCACAGCCCCTAGACCACCACAGCCCCTAGACCACCACAGCCCCTAGACCATCACAGCCCCTAGACCACCACAGCCCCTAGACCACCACAGCCCCTAGACCACCACAGCCCCTAGACCACCACAGCCCCTAGACCATCACAGCCCCTAGACCACCACAGCCCCTAGATTAGAGCCCCTCGTTGATTTTATATCCCTTTTATACCAAGGCTATAATTGAACACATTTGCCAGGTAGAAATGTGTTTATCGTACACTCTGAAACAGTGGGGCAAGTTTACAGTAGTTGCCTCGGTAACCAAACAGACTGGTTAGCTTAGCTAACCGAACCGCCAGTCCTAGTTCGCTATTATGAAAAAATCTTAATTCAACACTGCCAATATTTCCACTTTTGCTTTCAAAAGCAGCTGACACATCTAAGAATGAACCATAGTCATTTAATTATCCCGGGCATTATAGGATACAGCTCCCAGCATGCTCTAGAATGCTGCTCTAGATACAGCATGCTCTAGAATGCTGCTCTAGATACAGCATGCTCTAGAATGCTGCTCTAGATACAGCATGCTCTAGAATGCTGCTCTAGATACAGCATGCTCTAGAATGCTGCTCTAGATACAGCATGCTCTAGAATGCTGCTCTAGATACAGCATGCTCTAGAATGCTGCTCTAGATACAGCACGCTCTAGAATGCTGCTCTAGATACAGCATGCTCTAGAATGCTGCTCTAGATACAGCATGCTCTAGAATGCTGCTCTAGATACAGCATGCTCTAGAATGCTGCTCTAGATACAGCATGCTCTAGAATGCTGCTCTAGATACAGCATGCTCTAGAATGCTGCTCTAGATACAGCATGCTCTAGAATGCTGCTCTAGATACAGCATGCTCTGGAATGCTGCTCTAGATACAGCATGCTCTGGAATGCTGCTCTAGATACAGCATGCTCTAGAATGCTGCTCTAGATACAGCATGCTCTAGAATGCTGCTCTAGATACAGCATGCTCTGGAATGCTGCTCTAGATACAGCATGCTCTGGAATGCTGCTCTAGATACAGCATGCTCTAGAATGCTGCTCTAGATACAGCATGCTCTAGAATGCTGCTCTAGATACAGCATGCTCTAGAATGCTGCTCTAGATACAGCATGCTCTAGAATGCTGCTCTAGATACAGCATGCTCTGGAATGCTGCTCTAGATACAGCATGCTCTAGAATGCTGCTCTAGATACAGCATGCTCTGGAATGCTGCTCTAGATACAGCATGCTCTGGAATGCTGCTCTAGATACAGCATGCTCTGGAATGCTGCTCTAGATACAGCATGCTCTGGAATGCTGCTCTAGATACAGCATGCTCTAGAATGCTGCTCTAGATACAGCATGCTCTGGAATGCTGCTCTAGATACAGCACGCTCTAGAATGCTGCTCTAGATACAGCATGCTCTAGAATGCTGCTCTAGATACAGCACGCTCTAGAATGCTGCTCTAGATACAGCATGCTCTAGAATGCTGCTCTAGATACAGCACGCTCTAGAATGCTGCTCTAGATACAGCATGCTCTAGAATGCTGCTCTAGATACAGCACGCTCTAGAATGCTGCTCTAGATACAGCACGCTCTAGAATGCTGCTCTAGATACAGCATGCTCTAGAATGCTGCTCTAGATACAGCATGCTCTAGAATGCTGCTCTAGATACAGCATGCTCTAGAATGCTGCTCTAGATACAGCATGCTCTAGAATGCTGCTCTAGATACATCGTGCTCTAGAAAATCTCTTCCGAGCCAATCAGAAACGGGGGTTTCAACAATGCCATGGTATAATAATGTGTCATTAAACGAGTGTGTTTTAGTGTGTCGTGTCTCAATGCTGAACGTTGTTGGGCCAGGTGGTGGTGTGTGTGTCAGCGGGCTACCGACACAGTGCAGCGGTCAGTGAGGATGGAGAGCTCTACACGTGGGGTGAAGGAGACTTCGGGAGATTAGGTAAATATTAGCACTATTAGCATCCTGAACATTATTACCTCTGAACATAATTAACACTGAACATTATTACCTCTGAACATTATTAACACTGAACATTATTACCTCTGAACATTATTACCTCTGAACATTATTAACACTGAACATTATTAACACTAAACATTATTACCTCTGAACATTATTACCTCTGAACATTATTAACACTGAACATTATTAACTCTGAACATTATTAACTCTGAACATTATTACCTCTGAACATTATTACCTCTGAACATTATTAACACTGAACATTATTAACACTGAACATTATTAACACTGAGTATTATTAACACTGAACCTTATTGTTTTACTGCTCGAGGGCAGGGTCCTACACTAACGAACTGGTGCTACTAACTAGTTCAGATGGTGGTACTGGTGCTAGTAACTAGTTCAGTTGGTGGAACTGGTGCTACTAACTAGTTCAGTTGGTGGTACTGGTGCTACTAACTAGTTCAGTTGGTGGTACTGGTGCTACTAACTAGTTCAGTTGGTGGAACTGGTGCTACTAACTAGTTCAGTTGGTGGAACTGGGGCTACTAACTAGTTCAGTTGGTGGAACTGGTGCTACTAACTAGTTCAGATGGTGGTACTGGTGCTACTAACTAGTTCAGTTGGTGGTACTGGTGCTACTAACTAGTTCAGTTGAGTGAACTGGTGCTACTAACTAGTTCAGTTGGTGGAACTGGTGCTACTAACTAGTTCAGATGGTGGTACTGGTGCTACTAACTAGTTCAGTTGGTGGTACTGGTGCTACTAACTAGTTCAGTTGGTGGTACTGGTGCTACTAACTAGTTCAGTTGGTGGAACTGGTGCTACTAACTAGTTCAGTTGGTGGAACTGGGGCTACTAACTAGTTCAGTTGGTGGAACTGGTGCTACTAACTAGTTCAGTTTGTGGAACTGGTGCTACTAACTAGTTCAGTTGGTAAGAACTGGTGCTACTAACTAGTTAAGTTGGTGGAACTGGTGCTACTAACTAGTTCAGTTGGTGGAACTGGTGCTACTAACTAGTTCAGTTGGTAAGAACTGGTGCTACTTACTAGTTCAGTTGGGTGAACTGGTGCTACTAACTAGTTCAGTTGGTGGAACTGGTGCTACTAACTAGTTCAGTTGGTGGAACTGGTGCTACTAACTAGTTCAGTTGGGTGAACTGGTGCTACTAACTAGTTCAGTTGGTGGAACTGGTGCTACTAACTAGTTCAGTTGGGTGAACTGGTGCTACTAACTAGTTCAGTTGGTGGAACTGGTGCTACTAACTAGTTCAGTTGGTGATACTGGTGCTACTAACTAGTTCAGTTGGTGGAACTGGTGCTACTAACTAGTTCAGTTGGGTGAACTGGTGCTACTAACTAGTTCAGTTGGTGATACTGGTGCTACTAACTAGTTCAGTTGGTGGAACTGGTGCTACTAACTAGTTCAGTTGGTGATACTGGTGCTACTAACTAGTTCAGTTGGTAAGAACTGGTGCTACTAACTAGTTCAGTTGGTGGAACTGGTGCTACTAACTAGTTCAGTTGGTGGAACTGGTGCTACTAACTAGTTCAGTTGGGTGAACTGGTGCTACTAACTAGTTCAGTTGGTGGAACTGGTGCTACTAACTAGTTCAGTTGGGTGAACTGGTGCTACTAACTAGTTCAGTTGGTGGTACTGGTGCTACTAACTAGTTCAGTTGGTGGAACTGGTGCTACTAACTAGTTCAGTTGGTGGAACTGGTGCTACTAACTAGTTCAGTTGGTGGAACTGGTGCTACTAACTAGTTCAGTTGGGTGAACTGGTGCTACTAACTAGTTCAGTTGGTGGAACTGGTGCTACTAACTAGTTCAGTTGGTGGAACTGGTGCTACTAACTAGTTCAGTTGGTGGAACTGGTGCTACTAACTAGTTCAGTTGGGTGAACTGGTGCTACTAACTAGTTCAGTTGGTGGTACTGGTGCTACTAACTAGTTCAGTTGGTGGAACTGGTGCTACTAACTAGTTCAGTTGGTGGAACTGGTGCTACTAACTAGTTCAGTTGGTGGAACTGGTGCTACTAACTAGTTCAGTTGGGTGAACTGGTGCTACTAACTAGTTCAGTTGGTGGAACTGGTGCTACTAACTAGTTCAGTTGGTGGAACTGGTGCTACTAACTAGTTCAGTTGGTGGAACTGGTGCTACTAACTAGTTCAGTTGGTGGAACTGGTGCTACTAACTAGTTCAGTTGGTGGAACTGGTGCTACTAACTAGTTCAGTTGGTGGAACTGGTGCTACTAACTAGTTCAGTTGGGTGAACTGGTGCTACTAACTAGTTCAGTTGGTGGAACTGGTGCTACTAACTAGTTCAGTTGGGTGAACTGGTGCTACTAACTAGTTCAGTTGGTGATACTGGTGCTACTAACTAGTTCAGTTGGTGATACTGGTGCTACTAACTAGTTCAGTTGGTGGTACTTGTGCTACTAACTAGTTCAGTTGGGTGAACTGGTGCTACTAACTAATTCAGTTGGTGGAACCAGCACATGATTTGGTCGCACCAATGTTTTTTTTATAAAATAATTGATAATTGATAATGAACTGGCTCATTTCAAAATGCCATGTGTTCTTTTCTGTGAAATCCTCTAGAGGGCAGAATAAAAACATTTTTAAAAATGAAACTTGATACCAAAATGATACAACAACAACAACAACAACAACAACAGAAAGCGGGGAGAAGACAAAATGCAACTGGATTGATGCAATTAACCCTGATTCTGCCAGGTATTGCCTTTCCATCTACCTGAAAATGGTTAGGCTATCATTAGCATCGCTAACGGCTACACAAAGTGGTAGACATATAGGCCTTACACACACAGCAGAGCTTCACATACAGGTCAGTTTGCCAGTGGCACACCGGACCAGTGCCAATTGGAAGCTACTGGCCCCGAATGTTAAAAAACACCCCAACAATAACAAAAATACTGGCCCGGGTCAAGATCTGACAGGAAAGATGCGATGCATCATTTTAGTGGCAGTTGATTTTTTTTATCTTTCATTTGCGGAGCTGAGCGATGTCGCCTATACAGGGTTCATACAGACATTGGCAAGTCAAATTGAAGGACTTTCAATGACTCATCCCAACCCGTACGTAATCATCATTTTCAATGACTCATCCCAACCCGTACGTAATCATCATTTTCAATGACTCATTCCAACCCGTACGTAATCATCATTTTCAATGACTCATCCCAACCCGTACGTAATCATCATTTTCAATGACTCATCCAAACCCGTACGTAATCATCATTTTCAATGACTCATCCCAACCCGTACGTAATCATCATTTTCAATGACTCATCCCAACCCGTACGTAATCATCATTTTCAATGACTCATCCCAACCCGTACGTAATCATCATTTTCAATGACTCATTCCAACCCGTACGTAATCATCATTTTCAATGACTCATCCCAACCCGTACGTAATCATCATTTTCAATGACTCATCCCAACCCGTACGTAATCATCATTTTCAATGACTCATCCCAACCCGTACGTAATCATCATTTTCAATGACTCATCCAAACCCGTACGTAATCATCATTTTCAATGACTCATCCCAACCCGTACGTAATCATCATTTTCAATGACTCATCCCAACCCGTACGTAATCAGCATTTTCAATGACTCATCCCAACCTGTATGTAATCATCATTTTCAATGACTCACCCCAACCCGTACGTAATCATCATTTTCAATGACTCATCCCAACCCGTACGTAATCATCATTTTCAATGACTCATCCCAACCCGTACGTAATCATAATTTTCAATGACTCATCCCAAACCGTACGTAATCATCATTTTCAATGACTCATCCCAACCCGTACGTAATCATCATTTTCAATGACTCATCCCAACCCGTACGTAATCATCATTTTCAATGACTCATCCCAACCCGTACGTAATCATCATTTTCAATGACTCATCCAAACCCGTACGTAATCATCATTTTCAATGACTCATCCCAAACCGTACGTAATCATCATTTTCAATGACTCATCCCAACCCGTACGTAATCATCATTTTCAATGACTCATCCCAACCCGTACGTAATCATCATTTTCAATGACCTACATTTTATATTTAATTGTGGTAATAATTGGGTTCCATGGTTGCCATGGCGCCTAGGGGCATCGTGGATGATACAGGACCAGGTCTGATCCCAGTGGAGATGGATGATACAGGACCAGGTCTGATCCCAGTGGAGATGGATGATACAGGACCAGGTCTGATCCCAGTGGAGATGGATGATACAGGACCAGGTCTGATCCCAGTGGAGATGGATGATACAGGACCAGGTCTGATCCCAGAGTGGAGATGGATGATACAGGACCAGGTCTGATCCCAGAGTGGAGATGGATGATACAGGGCCAGGTCTGAGCCCAGTGGAGATGGATGATAACAGACCAGGTCTGATCCCAGTGGAGATGGATGATATAGGACCAGGTCTGATCCCAGTGGAGATGGATGATACAGGACCAGGTCTGATCCCAGTGGAGATGGAGGATACAGGTCTGATCCCAGTAGAGATGGAGGATACAGGACCAGGTCTGATCCCAGTAGAGATGGATGATACAGGACCAGGTCTGATCCCAGAGTGGAGATGGATGATAACGGACCAGGTCTGATCCCAGTGGAGATGGATGATACAGGACCAGGTCTGATCCCAGTGGAGATGGATGATACAGGACCAGGTCTGATCCCAGTAGAGATGGATGATACAGGACCAGGTCTGATCCCAGTAGAGATGGATGATACAGAACCAGGTCTGCAGGATGTTTCTCAGGCAGTTGAAACGCCATAAGACCTCTGCACACAAGGGAAATGAGGAAAACGCGGAGTGGATTTCAGTGCCCTGAGACCTCTACAGACACTTGATGCAGCTCCTATTCCAACATCTCCCCTGCCTATCAGCATGGGGCTATTTCATACGCTGTCTCTCACTAATAAATCCCTCCTCCTGCACGACCACGAGAAGCTTGACATCATGTTCCTAACTGAAACCTGGCATCACCCTGTGGTCTACTCAGGCTTAAATGAGCCCCGTCCGTCTACTCCATGACTGTGCTTCTAGTTTATCGGTCTCTGAAGCCTAACCCTTCCTTCACTCTGCGCCACCTCAACCAACATTGTGATTATAAGAGATTTCAAAATCCACCTTAACTCTCCATCATGTCACTCTGCTGCTGGGCAATTTTACAGGCCAATATCCAACCACCCGTTTCTCTCCAAGGTGTTGGAAAAAGGGGTTTCTGTACAGCTCCAGGACCTTCTCAATATGAACAACCTATATGAGAAGTTCCAGCCAGGTTTCTGGCCGGCCCACAGCACTGAAACGGCCCTACTCAGGGTCACCAACGACCTGGCTCTCCCTGTCTCCTGATCCTCCTGGACTTGAGCACAGCGTTTGACGCTGTCGACCACCCCATCCTCCTGGAACGCCTCCGGGGCACCATCAGACTGTCTGGACCTGCTCTGAGCTGGTTTCCTTTTCCTATCTCTCAGACCGGACTGAGTATGTGTCACTAGGTTCAGGTCCCGGACCCATCACGTCACCTGCGGTGTCCCACAAGGATCTGTTCTTGGACCCGTCTTGTTCATCCTGTACATGTTCCCTCTCGTTCGTGTCATTAGCTGGCATGGAATCTCATTCCACTGCTATGCTGATGACACCCAGCTGTAGGTGAAAACTGGCCCAAGTCCCTCTGATACATGTGACCGCCTGAGCACTTGCCTTGAAGAGATGATGGCATGGATTAAGCAAAAGGTCCTTCAACTGAACAGCAGCAAAACAGAGGCCCTATTTGTTGGCACTTACAACTCTCTTCATCTGGACCCCAGGCAGGAGTCTCCTGAAGAACTACACCACTCTACATCTGGATCCCTGGTAGGAGTCTCCTGAAGAACTACAACACTGTTCATCTGAATCCCTCCAATACATCCAGAACTGCCAGCATCCTGATGAGAGTGAGGAAACACCATCACATCACCTCCATCCTCACATCTCTGCGCTCCCCGTCTCATTCCGGATGGAATTCCAAAACCTCCCGCTGACATTCCAGTGTATTCCTTGTCTCAAAGAACTGCTCTCCCTCCATAACCCTACCTGCACCCTCAGGTCAAGCGATAGTCTGCTTCTCCACACCCCAGCTAGTCAGTCTGTCTGTGTTGTAGCTAGTTAGTCTGTCCGTGTTGTAGCTAGTCTGTCTGTCCGTGTTGTAGCTAGTCAGTCTGTCCGTGTTGTAGCTAGTCAGTCTGTCCGTGTTGTAGCTAGTCAGTCTGTCCGTGTTGTAACTAGTCAGTCTGTCCGTGTTGTAGCTAGTCAGTCTGTCCGTGTTGTAGCTAGTCAGTCTGTCCGTGTTGTAGCTAGTCAGTCTGTCCGTGTTGTAACGTATCTAGTCTGTCCGTGTTGTAACTAGTCTGTCTGTCCGTGTTGTAGCTAGTCTGTCTGTCCGCGTTGTAACTAGTCAGTCTGTCTGTGTTGTAGCTAGTCAGTCTGTCCGTGTTGTAACTAGTCAGTCTGTCCATGTTGTAACTAGTCAGTTTGTCCGTCTTGTAACTAGTCAGTCTGTCCATGTTGTAGCTAGTCTGTCTGTGTTGTAACTAGTCAGTCTGTCCGTGTTGTAGCTAGTCTGTCTGTCCGTGTTGTAGCTAGTCAGTCTGTCCGTGTTGTAACTAGTCAGTCTGTCCGTGTTGTAACTAGTCAGTCTGTCCGTGTTGTAATTAGTCAGTCTGTCCGTGTTGTAGCTATTCAGTCTGTCCGTGTTGTAGCTAGTCTGTCTGTCCGTGTTGTAACTAGTCAGTCTGTCCATGTTGTAACGTATCTAGTCTGTCCGTGTTGTAACGTATCTAGTCTGTCCGTGTTGTAACTAGTCAGTCTGTCCGTGTTGTAACTAGTCAGTCTGTCCGTGTTGTAGCTAGTCAGTCTGTCCGTGTTGTAGCTAGTCAGTTTGTCCGTATTGTAACTAGTCAGTCCGTGTTGTAGCTAGTCAGTCTGTCTGTATTGTAACTAGTCAGTCTGTCCGTGTTGTAGCTAGTCAGTCTGTCCGTGTTGTAACTAGTCTGTCCGTGTTGTAGCTAGTCAGTCTGTCCGTGTTGTAGCTAGTCAGTCTGTCCGTGTTGTAACTAGTCAGTCTGTCCGTGTTGTAACTAGTCTGTCCGTGTTGTAGCTAGTCAGTCTGTCCGTGTTGTAGCTAGTCAGTCTGTCCGTGTTGTAACTAGTCAGTCTGTCCGTGTTGTAGCTAGTCAGTCTGTCCGTGTTGTAACTAGTCTGTCTGTCCGTGTTGTAGCTAGTCAGTCTGTCCGTGTTGTAACTAGTCAGTCTGTCCGTGTTGTAGCGTATCTAGTCTGTCCGTGTTGTAACTAGTCAGTCCATGTTGTAACTAGTCAGTCTGTCCGTGTTGTACCTAGTCAGTCTGTCCGTGTTGTAGCTAGTCAGTCCATGTTGTAGCTAGTCAGTCTGTCCGTGTTGTAGCTAGTCAGTCTGTCCGTGTTGTAACGTATCTAGTCTGTCCGTGTTGTAGCTAGTCAGTCTGTCCATGTTGTAACTAGTCAGTCTGTCCGTGTTGTAACTAGTCAGTCTGTCCATGTTGTAACTAGTCAGTCTGTCCATGTTGTAACTAGTCAGTCTGTCTGTGTTGTAACTAGTCAGTCTGTCTGTGTTGTAACTAGTCAGTCTGTCCATGTTGTAACGTATCTAGTCTGTCCGTGTTGTAGCTAGTCAGTCTGTCCATGTTGTAACTAGTCAGTCTGTCCATGTTGTAACTAGTCAGTCCGTCTGTGTTGTAACTAGTCAGTCTGTCCATGTTGTAGAGTATCTAGTCTGTTCGTGTTGTAACTAGTCAGTCTGTCCGTGTTGTAACTAGTCAGTCTGTCCGTGTTGTAACTAGTCAGTCTGTCCGTGTTGTAATGTATCTAGTCTGTCCATGTTGTAACTAGTCAGTCTGTCCGTGTTGTAACTAGTCAGTCTGTCCGTGTTGTAACGTATCTAGTCTGTCCGTGTTTTAACTAGTCTGTCTGTCCGTGTTGTAGCTAGTCAGTCTGTCCGTGTTGTAACTAGTCTGTCTGTCCATGTTGTAACTAGTCAGTCTGTCCGTGTTGTAGCTAGTCAGTCTGTCCGTGTTGTAGCTAGTCAGTCTGTCCGTGTTGTAACTAGTCAGTCTGTCCGTGTTGTAGCTAGTCAGTCTGTCCGTGTCGTAACTAGTCAGTCTGTCCGTGTTGTAGCGTATCTAGTCTGTCCGTGTTGTAACTAGTCAGTCCATGTTGTAACTAGTCAGTCTGTCCGTGTTGTACCTAGTCAGTCTGTCCGTGTTGTAGCTAGTCAGTCCATGTTGTAACTAGTCAGTCTGTCCGTGTTGTAACTAGTCAGTCTGTCCGTGTTGTAGCTAGTCAGTCTGTCCGTGTTGTAACGTATCTAGTCTGTCCGTGTTGTAGCTAGTCAGTCTGTCCATGTTGTAACTAGTCAGTCTGTCCGTGTTGTAACTAGTCTGTCTGTCCATGTTGTAACTAGTCAGTCTGTCCGTGTTGTAGCTAGTCAGTCTGTCCGTGTTGTAGCTAGTCAGTCTGTCCGTGTTGTAACTAGTCAGTCTGTCCGTGTTGTAGCTAGTCAGTCTGTCCGTGTCGTAACTAGTCTGTCTGTCCGTGTTGTAGCTAGTCAGTCTGTCCGTGTTGTAACTAGTCAGTCTGTCCGTGTTGTAGCGTATCTAGTCAGTCCATGTTGTAACTAGTCAGTCTGTCCGTGTTGTACCTAGTCAGTCTGTCCGTGTTGTAGCTAGTCAGTCCATGTTGTAACTAGTCAGTCTGTCCGTGTTGTAACTAGTCAGTCTGTCCGTGTTGTAGCTAGTCAGTCTGTCCGTGTTGTAACGTATCTAGTCTGTCCGTGTTGTAGCTAGTCAGTCTGTCCATGTTGTAACTAGTCAGTCTGTCCGTGTTGTAACTAGTCAGTCTGTCCATGTTGTAACTAGTCAGTCTGTCCATGTTGTAACTAGTCAGTCTGTCCGTGTTGTAACTAGTCAGTCTGTCTGTGTTGTAACTAGTCAGTCTGTCCGTGTTGTAATGTATCTAGTCTGTCCATGTTGTAACTAGTCAGGCTGTCCGTGTTGTAACTAGTCAGTCTGTCCGTGTTGTAACGTATCTAGTCTGTCCGTGTTTTAACTAGTCTGTCTGTCCGTGTTGTAGCTAGTCAGTCTGTCCGTGTTGTAACTAGTCTGTCTGTCCATGTTGTAACTAGTCAGTCTGTCCGTGTTGTAACTAGTCAGTCTGTCCGTGTTGTAACTGGTCAGTCTGTCCGTGTTGTAGCTAGTCTGTCTGTCCGTGTTGTAGCTAGTCTGTCTGTCCGTGTTGTAGCTAGTCTGTCCGTGTTGTAGCTAGTCAGTCTGTCCGTGTTGTAATGTATCTAGTCTGTCCATGTTGTAGCTAGTCTGTCTGTCCGTGTTGTAACTAGTCTGTCCGTGTTGTAGCTAGTCAGTCTGTCCGTGTTGTAGCTAATCTGTCTGTCCATGTTGTAGCTAGTCTGTCCGTGTTGTAGCTAGTCAGTCTGTCCGTGTTGTAGCTAGTCTGTCCGTGTTGTAGGTAGCTAGTCTGTCCGTGTTGTAGCTAGTCAGTCTGTCCATGTTGTAGCTAGTCTGTCTGTCCATGTTGTAGCTAGTCTGTCTGTCCGTGTTGTATCTAGTCTGTCCGTGTTGTAGCTAGTCAGTCCGTGTTGTATCTAGTCTGTCCGTGTTGTAACTAAATCAAATCAAATTTATTTATATAGCCCTTCGTACATCAGCTGATATATCAAAGTGCTGTACAGAAACCCAGCCTAAAACCCCAAACAGCAAGCAATGCAGGTGGCTAGGAAAAACTCCCTAGAAAGGCCAAAACCTAGGAAGAAACCTAGAGAGGAACCAGGCTATGTGGGGTGGCCAGTCCTCTTCTGGCTGTGCCGGGTGGAGATTATAACAGAACATGGCCAAGATGTTCAAATGTTCATAAATGACATATTTCTTCACTGTCTGGTTGATATGTTGATAATATATTTCTCCACTGTCTGGTTGATATGTTGATAATATATTTCTCCCCTGTCTGGTTGATAATATATTTCTCCACTGTCTGGTTGATATGTTGATAATATATTTCTCCTCTGTCTGGTTGATAATATATTTCTCCTCTGTCTGGTTGATAATATATTTCTCCCCTGTCTGGTTGATAATATATTTCTCCTCTGTCTGGTTGATAATATATTTCTCCTCTGTCTGGTTGATAATATATTTCTCCACTGTCTGGTTGATAATATATTTCTCTACTGTCTGGTTGATATGTTGATAATATATTTCTCCCCTGTCTGGTTGATATGTTGATAATATATTTCTCCCCTGTCTGGCTGATATGTTGATAATATATTTCTCCTCTGTCTGGTTGATAATATATTTCTCCACTGTCTGGTTGATATGTTGATAATATATTTCTCTACTGTCTGGTTGATATGTTGATAATATATTTCTCCCCTGTCTGGCTGATATGTTGATAATATATTTCTCCTCTGTCTGGTTGATAATATATTTCTCCCCTGTCTGGTTGATATGTTGATAATATATTTCTCCACTGTCTGGTTGATATGTTGATAATATATTTCTCCCCTGTCTGGTTGATAATATATTTCTCCACTGTCTGGTTGATATGTTGATAATATATTTCTCCTCTGTCTGGTTGATAATATATTTCTCCTCTGTCTGGTTGATAATATATTTCTCCCCTGTCTGGTTGATAATATATTTCTCCTCTGTCTGGTTGATAATATATTTCTCCTCTGTCTGGTTGATAATATATTTCTCCACTGTCTGGTTGATAATATATTTCTCTACTGTCTGGTTGATATGTTGATAATATATTTCTCCCCTGTCTGGTTGATAATATATTTCTCCACTGTCTGGTTGATAATATATTTCTCTACTGTCTGGTTTATATGTTGATAATATATTTCTCCACTGTCTGGTTGATATGTTGATAATATATTTCTCCCCTGTCTGGTTGATAATATATTTCTCCACTGTCTGGTTGATATGTTGATAATATATTTCTCCCCTGTCTGGTTGATATGTTGATAATATATTTCTCTACTGTCTGGTTGATAATATATTTCTCTACTGTCTGGTTGATAATATATTTCTCCCCTGTCTGGTTGATAATATATTTCTCCACTGTCTGGTTGATATGTTGATAATATATTTCTCCACTGTCTGGTTGATAATATATTTCTCTACTGTCTGGTTGATAATATATTTCTCCACTGTCTGGTTGATAATATATTTCTCCACTGTCTGGTTGATAATATATTTCTCCTCTGTCTGGTTGATAATATATTTCTCCTCTGTCTGGTTGATAATATATTTCTCCCCTGTCTGGCTGATATGTTGATAATATATTTCTCCTCTGTCTGGTTGATAATATATTTCTCCCCTGTCTGGTTGATATGTTGATAATATATTTCTCCCCTGTCTGGTTGATATGTTGATAATATATTTCTCCACTGTCTGGTTGATATGTTGATAATATATTTCTCTACTGTCTGGTTGATATGTTGATAATATATTTCTCCACTGTCTGGTTGATATGTTGATAATATATTTCTCCTCTGTCTGGTTGATAATATATTTCTCCCCTGTCTGGTTGATATGTTGATAATATATTTCTCCCCTGTCTGGTTGATATGTTGATAATATATTTCTCCACTGTCTGGTTGATAATATATTTCTCCACTGTCTGGTTGATATGTTGATAATAATTTATCCACTATCTGGTTGATATGTTGATAATATATTTCTCCACTGTCTGGTTGATATGTTGATAATATATTTCTCCACTGTCTGGTTGATATGTTGATAATAATTTATCCACTATCTGGTTGATATGTTGATAATATATTTCTCCACTGTCTGGTTGATATGTTGATAATAATTTATCCACTATCTGGTTGATATGTTGATAATATATTTCTCCACTGTCTGGTTGATATGTTGATAATAATTTATCCACTATCTGGTTGATATGTTGATAATATATTTCTCCACTGTCTGGTTGATATGTTGATAATAATTTATCCACTGTCTGGTTGATATGTTGATAATATATTTCTCTACTGTCTGGTTGATATGTTGATAATATATTTCTCCACTGTCTGGTTGATATGTTGATAATATATTTCTCCCCTGTCTGGTTGATAATATATTCCTCTACTGTCTGGTTGATATGTTGATAATATATTTCTCCACTGTCTGGTTGATATGTTGATAATATATTTCTCCACTGTCTGGTTGATATGTTGATAATAATTTATCCACTATCTGGTTGATATGTTGATAATATATTTCTCCACTGTCTGGTTGATATGTTGATAATAATTTATCCACTATCTGGTTGATATGTTGATAATATATTTCTCCACTGTCTGGTTGATATGTTGATAATAATTTATCCACTATCTGGTTGATATGTTGATAATATATTTCTCCACTGTCTGGTTGATATGTTGATAATAATTTATCCACTGTCTGGTTGATATGTTGATAATATATTTCTCTACTGTCTGGTTGATATGTTGATAATATATTTCTCCACTGTCTGGTTGATATGTTGATAATATATTTCTCCCCTGTCTGGTTGATAATATATTCCTCTACTGTCTGGTTGATATGTTGATAATATATTTCTCCACTGTCTGGTTGATATGTTGATAATATATTTCTCCACTGTCTGGTTGATAATATATTTCTCCACTGTCTGGTTGATATGTTGATAATATATTTCTCCACTGTCTGGTTGATAATATATTTCTCCACTGTCTGGTTGATATGTTGATAATATATTTCTCCACTGTCTGGTTGATATGTTGATAATATATTTCTCCACTGTCTGGTTGATATGTTGATAATATATTTCTCCTCTGTCTGGTTGATAATATATTTCTCCCCTGTCTGGTTGATATGTTGATAATATATTTCTCCACTGTCTGGTTGATATGTTGATAATATATTTCTCCACTGTCTGGTTGATATGTTGATAATATATTTCTCCACTGTCTGGTTGATATGTTGATAATATATTTCTCCCGTCTGGTTGATATGTTGATAATATATTTCTCCACTGTCTGGTTGATATGTTGATAATATATTTATCCACTGTCTGGTTGATATGTTGATAATATATTTCTCCCCTGTCTGGTTGATAATATATTTCTCTACTGTCTGGTTGATATGTTGATAATATATTCCTCCACTGTCTGGTTGATAATATATTTCTCTACTGTCTGGTTGATATGTTGATAATATATTTCTCTACTGTCTGGTTGATATGTTGATAATATATTTCTCCACTGTCTGGTTGATATGTTGATAATATATTTCTCCCCTGTCTGGTTGATAATATATTTCTCTACTGTCTGGTTGATATGTTGATAATATATTTCTCTACTGTCTGGTTGATATGTTGATAATATATTTCTCCACTGTCTGGTTGATATGTTGATAATATATTTCTCCACTGTCTGGTTGATAATATATATCTCCCCCGTCTGGTGTCTTGACATATCTCTCCTCTCTGTGTTTTGGTGTGCAGGTCACGGAGACAGCAACAGCAGAAACATTCCTACTCTGGTCAAAGACATCAGCAACGTAGGAGAGGTGTCTTGTGGGAGTTCTCACACCATAGCTTTGTCAAAAGATGGCCGCACCGTGTGGTCCTTCGGAGGGGGAGACAATGGTGGGTGAAGGCTCAGGACGCAAGACTGGAATCCATCGGGTGTTTTTATATCAGCGTCATTATGTGGAAATGATCAATATATCTCTAAATGTCGACACATATATGGAAATATAAAAGACAATATATAAATATAGTTTATTGTGTAATTCTGTCTTCATATTGAAGAATGGGTTTTACATAAATAATACGATTGGCAATATGTCTCTAAATGTCTCTAAATGTGTCATTTGTCTATCCTGCAGGGAAACTGGGGCATGGAGATACAAACCGTGTCTATAAACCCAAAGTAGTGGAGGCCTTGCAGGGGATGTTCATAAGGAAAGTGTGTGCTGGAAGCCAGTCCTCCCTGGCCCTGACCTCCACTGGACAGGTACGACTGACTGTTTACTGACTGTTTACTGACTGTTGTACCCTTTAGAAACGGGAGGGAGAAATCTGGAACATCTGTACCTGTCCCTGGGCAGAGCGGTCCATGCCAGGCTGTGTGTTCTACATGCTATATTTCTATACTGACCTGTCTCCCTGGGCATCATGTCTCTTCTACATGCTATATTTCTATACTGACCTGTCCCTGGGCATCGTGTCTCTTCTACATGCTATATTTCTATACTGACCTGTCCCTGGGCATCATGTCTCTTCTACATGCTATATTTCTATACTAACCTGTCCCTGGGCATCATGTCTCTTCTACATGCTATATTTCTATACTAACCTGTCCCTGGGCATCATGTCTCTTCTACATGCTATATTTCTATACTGACCTGTCCCTGGGCATCGTGTCTCTTCCACATGCTATATTTCTATACTGACCTGTCCCTGGGCATCATGTCTCTTCTACATGCTATATTTCTATACTAACCTGTCCCAGGGCATCATGTCTCTTCTACATGCTATATTTCTATACTGACCTGTCCCTGGGCATCGTGTCTCTTCTACATGCTATAACTTCACTTGTCTCTTGTAAAATAGTTGTTTTTACTTCAAGGGAGGGATGGTGTCCTGGTTAAATACAAGTTAAATGAAGTGTATTGCCCAGGGATGGGTCACAACAACAGCCACAACGACAGACGATGCCTTCGGGGATAAAGAAAACATTGGCTGTGGCTTGGGTTTGATCTTGGAATTCTGCTAGTCAACGATTCAAGGAATTCTTTCGTTTGTGAATAAACAGAAGACTGTTTTGTTGATATAATCTCTCCCTGTTTGTGTGGAGTGTTGCTGTTTACACTTAACACTATATTATATGTCCTGTGTTCTAGTGACTGGTTCTATGTCCTGTGTTCTAGTAACTGGTTCTATGTCCTGTGTTCTAGTGACTGGTTCTATGTCCTGTGTTCTAGTGACTGGTTCTATGTCCTGTGTTCTAGTGACTGGTTCTATGTTCTGTGTTCTAGTGACTGGTTCTATGTTCTGTGTTCTAGTGACTGGTTCTATGTCCTGTGTTCTAGTGACTGGTTCTATGTTCTGTGTTCTAGTGACTGGTTATATGTCCTGTGTTCTAGTGACTGGTTCTATGTCCTGTGTTCTAGTGACTGGTTCTATGTCCTGTGTTCTAGTGACTGGTTCTATGTCCTGTGTTCTAGTGACTGGTTCTATGTCCTGTGTTCTAGTGACTGGTTATATGTCCTGTGTTCTAGTGACTGGTTTTATGTCCTGTGCTCTAGTGACTGGTTCTATGTCCTGTGTTCTAGTGACTGGTTCTATGTCCTGTGTTCTAGTGACTGGTTCTATGTCCTGTGTTCTAGTGACTGGTTCTATGTCCTGTGTTCTAGTGACTGGTTCTATGTCCTGTGTTCTAGTGACTGGTTCTATGTCCTGTGTTCTAGTGACTGGTTCTATGTCCTGTGTTCTAGTGACTGGTTCTAGTGACTGGTTCTATGTCCTGTGTTCTAGTGACTGGTTCTATGTCCTGTGTTCTAGTGACTGGTTCTATGTCCTGTGTTCTAGTGACTGGTTTTATGTCCTGTGCTCTAGTGACTGGTTCTATGTCCTGTGTTCTAGTGACTGGTTCTATGTCCTGTGTTCTAGTGACTGGTTCTATGTCCTGTGTTCTAGTGACTGGTTCTATGTCCTGTGTTCTAGTGACTGGTTCTATGTCCTGTGTTCTAGTGACTGGTTCTATGTTCTGTGTTCTAGTGACTGGTTATATGTCCTGTGTTCTAGTGACTGGTTTTATGTCCTGTGCTCTAGTGACTGGTTCTATGTCCTGTGTTCTAGTGACTGGTTCTATGTCCTGTGTTCTAGTGACTGGTTCTATGTCCTGTGTTCTAGTGACTGGTTCTATGTCCTGTGTTCTAGTGACTGGTTCTATGTCCTGTGTTCTAGTGACTGGTTCTATGTCCTGTGTTCTAGTGACTGGTTCTAGTGACTGGTTCTATGTCCTGTGTTCTAGTGACTGGTTCTATGTCCTGTGTTCTAGTGACTGGTTCTATGTCCTGTGTTCTAGTGACTGGTTTTATGTCCTGTGCTCTAGTGACTGGTTCTATGTCCTGTGTTCTAGTGACTGGTTCTATGTCCTGTGTTCTAGTGACTGGTTCTATGTCCTGTGTTCTAGTGACTGGTTCTATGTCCTGTGTTCTAGTGACTGGTTCTATGTCCTGTGTTCTAGTGACTGGTTCTATGTCCTGTGTTCTAGTGACTGGTTCTATGTCCTGTGTTCTAGTGACTGGTTCTATGTCCTGTGTTGTAGTAACTGGTTCTATGTCCTGTGTTCTAGTGACTGGTTCTATGTCCTGTGTTCTAGTAACTGGTCCTGTGTTGTAGTAACTGGTCCTGTGTTGTAGTAACTGGTCCTGTGTTGTCCTGTGTTCCAGGTGTATGCCTGGGGCTGCGGGGCCTGCCTGGGCTGTGGCTCCTCTGAAGCCACTGCACTGAGACCCAAGCTGATTGAGGAGTTGACGGCGACCAGGGTGGTGGACCTCTCCATAGGAGACAGCCACTGTCTAGCTCTCTCACACGGTAAAACAATCCTTTAAAAAAAGATATGATTATTTTAAATCTATGATGTCAGTATTTTGCGTGTTTATTGGTTAGAGAGAGACAGAGGTAGAAGGTAGTAGAGAGAATGCTGAAAGAGCAAGACAGTGGTAGAAGGTAGTAGAGAGAGTGCTGAAAGAGAGAGACAGAGGTAGTAGAGAGAGTGCTGAAAGAGAGAGACAGAGGTAGTAGAGAGAGTGCTGAAAGAGAGAGACAGAGGTAGTAGAGAGAGTGCTGAAAGAGAGAGACAGAGGTAGTAGAGAGAGTGCTGAAAGAGAGAGACAGAGGTAGAAGGTAGTAGAGAGAGTGCTGAAAGAGAGAGACAGAGGTAGTAGAGAGAGTGCTGAAAGAGAGAGACAGAGGTAGAAGGTAGTAGAGAGTGCTGAAAGAGAGAGACAGAGGTAGAAGGTAGTAGAGAGAGTGCTGAAAGAGAGAGACAGAGGTAGAAGGTAGTAGAGAGAGTGCTGAAAGAGAGAGACAGAGGTAGAAGGTAGTAGAGAGAGTGCTGAAAGAGAGAGCCAGTAGATTAGACCACTAGACCACCCAGGCAATATACGATTATTTATTAAGGATTTGTCCAGTTTATTGGACAGAGACAGAGAGACAGTAAAGGATTTGTCCAGTTTATTGGACAGAGACATTAAATGATTTGTCCAGTTTATTGGACCGAGACAGAGAGACAGGAAAGGATTTGTCCAGTTTATTGGGACAGAGACAGAGAGACAGGAAAGGATTTGTCCAGTTTATTGGACAGAGACAGGAAAGGATTTGTCCAGTTTATTGGACAGAGACAGTAAAGGATTTGTCCAGTTTATTGGACAGAGACAGTAAAGGATTTGTCCAGTTTATTGGACAGAGACAGGAAAGGATTTATCCAGTTTATTGGACAGAGACATGAAAGGATTTGTCCAGTTTATTGGACAGAGACAGTAAAGGATTTGTCCAGTTTATTGGACAGAGACATTAAATGATTTGTCCAGTTTATTGGACAGAGACAGAGAGACAGTAAATGATTTGTCCAGTTTATTGGACAGAGACAGAGAGACAGTAAAGGATTTGTCCAGTTTATTGGACAGAGACAGAGAGACAGTAAAGGATTTGTCCAGTTTATTGGACAGAGACAGGAAAGGATTTGTCCAGTTTATTGGACAGAGACAGTAAAGGATTTGTCCAGTTTATTGGACAGAGACAGTAAAGGATTTGTCCAGTTTATTGGACAGAGACAGGAAAGGATTTATCCAGTTTATTGGACAGAGACATGAAAGGATTTGTCCAGTTTATTGGACAGAGACAGTAAAGGATTTGTCCAGTTTATTGGACAGAGACATTAAATGATTTGTCCAGTTTATTGGACAGAGACAGAGAGACAGTAAATGATTTGTCCAGTTTATTGGACAGAGACAGAGAGACAGTAAAGGATTTGTCCAGTTTATTGGACAGAGACAGAGAGACAGTAAAGGATTTGTCCAGTTTATTGGACAGAGACAGAGAGACAGTAAATGATTTGTCCAGTTTATTGGACAGAGACAGAGAGACAGTAAAGGATTTGTCCAGTTTATTGGACAGAGACAGAGAGACAGTAAAGGATTTGTCCAGTTTATTGGACAGAGACAGAGAGACAGTAAAGGATTTGTCCAGTTTATTGGACAGAGACAGAGAGACAGTAAAGGATTTGTCCAGTTTATTGGACAGAGACAGAGAGACAGTAAATGATTTGTCCAGTTTATTGGACAGAGACAGAGAGACAGTAAAGGATTTGTCCAGTTTATTGGACAGAGACAGAGAGACAGTAAAGGATTTGTCCAGTTTATTGGACAGAGACAGAGAGACAGTAAAGGATTTGTCCAGTTTATTGGACAGAGACAGAGAGACAGTAAATGATTTGTCCAGTTTATTGGACAGAGACAGAGAGACAGTAAAGGATTTGTCCAGTTTATTGGACAGAGACAGAGAGACAGTAAAGGATTTGTCCAGTTTATTGGACAGAGACAGAGAGACAGTAAAGGATTTGTCCAGTTTATTGGACAGAGACAGAGAGACAGTAAAGGATTTGTCCAGTTTATTGGACAGAGACAGAGAGACAGGAAAGGATTTGTCCAGTTTATTGGACAGAGACAGAGAGACAGAACAATAAGGAGGATAGTTTACTAGACAGACGAGGGCTGGATTCTAACCGGCGTCAGCCCAGCCCAGGCAGCAGCAGTAACCACCAGCCCAGCCCACAGTAAAACAGCAGCCTCTAACCACAAGTTCAACACAGTACCTGGAGAGAGCTAGATGTGGGGTAGTATTGACTTATCCTGCTTCAACCGTTTTACTAGAGATTCTCTTGTTTATCTGTAAAGTTCAAACAGGATAAATCATATATGCTCTTGTTTCTGAAAGGGGAGATTCTTATGACCACATACACATTTCACCAGTTACTAATCTTATTTCTTAATCTAATTTCTTCATCTCACTTCTTAATCTCACTTCTTAATCTCACTTTTTAATCTCACTTCTTAATCTCACTTCTTAATCTCACTTCTTAATCTCACTTTTTAATCTCACTTCTTAATCTCACTTCTTAATCTCACTTTTTAATCTCACTTCTTCATCTCACTTCTTAATCTCACTTCTTAGTTTTACTTCTTAATCTCACTTCTTAATCTCACTTTTTAATCTCACTTCTTAATCTCACTTCTTAATCTCACTTTTTAATCTCACTTCTTCATCTCACTTCTTAATCTCACTTCTTAGTCTCACTTCTTAATCTTATTTCTTAATCTCACTTTTTAATCTCACTTCTTCATCTCACTTCTTAGTCTCACTTCTTAATCTTATTTCTTAATCTCACTTCTTAATCTCACTTCTTAATCTCACTTTTTAATCTCACTTCTTAATCTCACTTCTTAGTTTTACTTCTTAATCTCACTTCTTAATCTCACTTCTTAGTCTCACTTCTTAATCTTATTTCTTCATCTCACTTCTTAATCTCACACCACATTTTAAACTACATCGTAACATCCCAAAATGTTCCTGTGATTGGATGATTAAATCAACTTGATGTCTATTTTTCCTCTCATCTCCCTGTCTCTCCTCCACCTAGACAATGAGGTGTATGCTTGGGGTAACAACTCCATGGGTCAGTGTGGCCAGGGTAACTCTACTGGTCCCATCACCAAGCCGAAGAAGGTGGTTGGTCTGGACGGTGTGGTCATCCAACAGATCTCAGCTGGTACCTCCCACAGCCTGGCATGGACCGCTCTGCCCAGGGACAGGTTGGTCCTGCTACCGGAACGCATAGAAATATAGCATGTAGAAAAGACACGGTGCCCAGGGACAGGTCAGTATAGAAATATAGAAGAGACATGGTGCCCAGGGACAGGTCAGTATAGAAATATAGCATTTAGAAGAGACACGATGCCCAGGGACAGGTCAGTAAAGAAATATAGCATGTAGAAGAGACACTGTAGCCAGGGACAGGTCAGTATAGAAATATAGCATTTAGAAGAGACACGATGCCCAGGGACAGGTCAGTATAGAAATATAGCATTTAGAAGTGAGACGATACCCAGGGACATGTCAGTATAGAAATATAGCATTTAGAAGAGACACGATGCCCAGAGACATGTCAGTATAGAAATATAGCATTTAGAAGGGACACGATGCCCAGAGACATGTCAGTATAGAAATATAGCATTTAGAAGAGACATGATGCCCAGGGACAGGTCAGTATAGAAATATAGCATTTAGAAGAGACATGATGCCCAGGGACAGGTCAGTATAGAAATATAGCATGCAGAAGAGACATGATGCCCAGGGACAGGTCAGTATAGAAATATATAATGTTGAACACACAGCCTGGCATGGACCACTCTGCCCAGGGACAGGTACAGATCCATGGTCTTCTGAGGTCTGCCCCCATCCCAGTCCCCCCATCCCAGTCCCAACCCCCCCATCCCAGTCCTGTCCCAAAGCCCCCATCCCAGTCCCCCCCCAACCCCCCCATCCCAGTCCCACCCCCAAATCCCAGTCTCATCCCCATCCCCCCAACCCAGTCCCACCCCCCCATCCCAGTCCCATCCCCGCATCCCAGTCCCACCCCCCATCCCAGTCCCATCCCAGTCCCACCCCCCATCCCAGTCCCATCCCAGTATCAACCCCCATCCCCCCATCCCAGTCCCACCCCCCATCCCAGTCCCATCCCAGTACCAACCCCCATCCCAGTCCCACCCCCCCAACCCCCCCATCCCAGTCCCACCCCCAAATCCCAGTCTCATCCCCATCCCCCCAACCCAGTCCCACCCCCCCATCCCAGTCCCACCCCCCCATCCCAGTCCCATCCCCCCATCCCAGTCCCACCCCCCATCCCAGTCCCACCCCCCATCCCAGTCCCATCCCAGTACCAACCCCCATCCCCCCATCCCAGTCCCACCCCCCATCCCAGTCCCATCCCAGTACCAACCCCCATCCCCCCATCCCAGTCCCACCCCCCCATCCCAGTCCCATCCCAGTCCCAGTCCCAACCCCCATCCCAGTCCCATTCCAGTCCCATCCCAGTCCCACCCCCCATCCCAGTCCCAACCCCCCCATCCCAGTCCCACCCCCCATCCCAGTCCTAACCCCCCATCCCAGTCCCAACCCAGTCCCAGTCCCACCCCCATCCCAGTCCCATTCCAGTCCCATCCCAGTCCCAACCCCCATCCCAGTCCCACCCCCCCATCCCAGTCCCATCTACCAATCCCAGTCCCACCCCCCCATCCCAGTCCCATCCCCCATCCCAGTCCTACCCCCCCATCCCAGTGCCATCCCCCATCCCAGTCCCACCCCCCATCCCAGTCCCATCCCAGTCCCATCTACCAGTCCCACACCCCATCCCAGTCCCACCCCCCATCCCAGTCCCAACCCCCCCATCCCAGTCCCACCACCCCATCCCAGTCCCAACCCCCCCATCCCAGTCCCAACCCCCATCCCAGTCCCACCCCCATCCCAGTCCCACCCCCCCATCCCAGTCCCACCCCCCCATCCCAGTCCCAACCCCCATCCCAGTCCCACCCCCCATCCCAGTCCCACCCCCATCCCAGTCCCACCCCCCCATCCCAGTCCCACCCCCCCATCCCAGTCCCAACCCCCATCCCAGTCCCACCCCCATCCCAGTCCCACCCCCATCCCAGTCCCAACCCCCCCCATTCCAGTCCCACCCCCCCATCCCAGTCCCATCCCAGTCCCACCCCCCCATCCCAGTCCCATCCCAGTGCCACCCCCCCATCCCAGTCCCATCTCTATCCATGATGCTTCTATGTGGAACGCTGAGTCTGCTGCACCACAACCCTGGACTTCAGACCTGCAGGGGGTCAGTGGGGACTGTTCCTACTGTACACACACACACAAACTGTTCACACACACACACACACACACACACACACACACACACACACACACACACACAGACCCTATGAGATGATAATATTGTTGCGTTTTAATTGGTCGACAGACAGGTGGTAGCGTGGCACAGACCCTACTGTGTGGACCTGGAAGAAAGCACCTTCTCTCACCTGCGTTCCTTCCTAGAGCGCTACTGTGATGGCATCAACAGCGAGGTGCCACCCCTCCCCTTCCCCTCCTCCAGGTAGGTACTGGTACTGCAGGCACCTCAGGGAACCCTACAGCACCGCTCACTGTAAAGACAGGAATGAAATCATTGGAACCTTGTCCAGCTCATAGATACAATGTGTTTAATGGGGTTCCATTCATTCTAAACATTCCGTCCTGAAGACGTGAAATGACAGTAGCCTCCACCACGCTGACTATTCATCTGAGGCATTAACGGTCCCGTAAGACCACGAAAACACAATAAGGTTTGAGTGTATGTAAACTTCTGACCCACTGGGAATGTGATGAAAGAAATAAAAGCTGAAATAAATCATTCTCTCTACTATTATTCTGACATTTCACATTCTGAAAATATAGTGGTGATCCTAACTGACCTTAAACAGGGATTTTTTTACTAGGATTAAATGTCAGGAATTGTGAAATGTTTAAATGTATTTGGCTAAGGTGTATGTACATTTCCGACTTCAACTGTACATTCTGTAGCATTTTACTGATGCTACAATCAATGAAAACCATTGCATTGCCTTTCTGCTGGGCTTCGTCTTCTGTCTTATCAAGACAGTATCATAACACTCTGACGTACCACTTCATATACAGGGAGCATCACAACTTCCTGAAACTCTGCCTTCGACTGCTGTCCAATCACCTGGCTTTGGCTCTGGCCGGGGGAGTGGCCACCAGTATCCTAGGGCGACAGGCCCGCCCCCTCCGGAACCTTCTCTTCAGACTGATGGATTCCTCTGTTCCTGATGAGATCCAAGAGGTGAACACCGGCTCACACAGTAACCACTAGATCAGCTGTTCCTTTGAAGGGTGTCTGTATACAGTCCGAATGGCAACAATATAGATTTAACTATAAACCCTCAAAACACTACATCTCTACTTACTGGACAACATTACCTTTCAGGCTAGAGATGACAATATGGACTCTGGATATGTGAAGCAACAAGGCACAATCTGTTGACTAACTGGTCTGAACTTGACTATTTGCCAGGTCCCTGACCCGTTGGGGTTTTGTCCCTGAGCCAAACCCAGTGTCGCTGTGTTTTGGTTGTCAGGCTGGGATTGAGATCGATAGTCAAGCTGTTGTCTCTTCTCATTGTGTGTTTTGGTTGTCAGGCTGGGATTGAGATCGATAGTCAAGCTGTTGTCTCTTCTCATTTTGTGTTTTGGTTGTCAGGCTGGGATTGAGATCGATAGTCAAGCTGTTGTCTCTTCTCATTTTGTGTTTTGGTTGTCAGGCTGGGATTGAGATCGATAGTCAAGCTGTTGTCTCTTCTCATTTTGTGTTTTGGTTGTCAGGCTGGGATTGAGATCGATAGTCAAGCTGTTGTCTCCTCTCATTGTGTGTTTTGGTTGTCAGGCTGGGATTGAGATCGATAGTCAAGCTGTTGTCTCTTCTCATTGTGTGTTTTGGTTGTCAGGCTGGGATTGAGATGGATAGTCAAGCTGTTGTCTCCTCTCATTGTGTGTTTTGGTTGTCAGGCTGGGATTGAGATGGATAGTCAAGCTGTTGTCTCTTCTCATTGTGTGTTTTGGTTGTCAGGCTGGGATTGAGATGGATAGTCAAGCTGTTGTCTCCTCTCATTGTGTGTTTTGGTTGTCAGGCTGGGATTGAGATGGATAGTCAAGCTGTTGTCTCCTCTCATTGTGTGTTTTGGTTGTCAGGCTGGGATTGAGATGGATAGTCAAGCTGTTATCTCTTCTCATTGTGTGTTTTGGTTGTCAGGCTGGGATTGAGATGGATAGTCAAGCTGTTGTCTCTTCTCATTGTGTGTTTTGGTTGTCAGGCTGGGATTGAGATGGATAGTCAAGCTGTTGTCTCTTCTCATTGTGTGTTTTGGTTGTCAGGCTGGGATTGAGATCGATAGTCAAGCTGTTGTCTCCTCTCATTGTGTGTTTTGGTTGTCAGGCTGGGATTGAGATCGATAGTCAAGCTGTTGTCTCTTCTCATTGTGTGTTTTGGTTGTCAAGCTGGGATTGAGATCGATAGTCAAGCTGTTGTCTCTTCTCATTGTGTGTTTTGGTTGTCAGGCTGGGATTGAGATCGATAGTCAAGCTGTTGTCTCTTCTCATTGTGTGTTTTGGTTGTCAAGCTGGGATTGAGATCGATAGTCAAGCTGTTGTCTCTTCTCATTGTGTGTTTTGGTTGTCAGGCTGGGATTGAGATCGATAGTCAAGCTGTTGTCTCCTCATTGTGTGTTTTGGTTGTCAGGCTGGGATTGAGATGGATAGTCAAGCTGTTGTCTCTTCTCATTGTGTGTTTTGGTTGTCAGGCTGGGATTGAGATCGATAGTCAAGCTGTTGTCTCCTCTCATTGTGTGTTTTGGTTGTCAGGCTGGGATTGAGATCGATAGTCAAGCTGTTATCTCCTCTCATTCTGTGGTGCTGTTGTTGTTTATGCCAGACTGTGTTTGAAACACTGTCTGTTGGGGGCCTGTGGTACGAAAAACTGAGTTTGTGGGACATCTCTGTGTAATCAGGCTGTGTTTGAGACGCTAACACTGTGTTGTGTTGTCAGGCTCTAGCACAGTGTTGTGTTGTCGGGCTCTAACACTGTGTCTCTGTGTTGTCGGGCTCTAACACTTTGTCTCTGTGTTGTCGGGCTCTAACACTGTGTCTCTGTGTTGTCGGGCTCTAACACTGTGTCTCTGTGTTGTCAGGCTCTAGCACTCTGTCTCTGTGTTTTCGGGCTCTGACACTGTGTTGTGTTGTCGGGCTCTGACACTGTGTTGTGTTGTCGGGCTCTAACACTGTGTTGTGTTGTCGGGCTCTAACACTGTGTTGTGTTGTCGGGCTCTAACACTGTGTCTCTGTGTTGTCAGGCTCTAACCCTGTGTCTCTGTGTTGTCGGGCTCTAATGGTGTCTGTGTTGTCAGGCTTTAGCACTTTGTCTCTGTGTTGTCAGGCTCTAACCCTGTGTCTCTGTGTTGTCAGGCTCTAGCACTGTGTCTCTGTGTTGTCAGGCTCTAGCACTCTGTCTCTGTGTTGTCGGGCTCTGACACTGTGTTGTCGGGTTCTAACACTGTGTTGTGTTGTCAGGCTCTAACACTGTGTTGTGTTGTCGGGCTCTAACACTGTGTTGTGTTGTCAGGCTCTAACACTGTGTTGTGTTGTCGGGCTCTAGCACTGTGTCTCTGTGTTGTCAGGATCTAACATTGTGTCTCTGTGTTATCGGGCTCTAACACTGTATCTCCGTGTTGTCGGGCTCAACCACTGTGTCTCTGTGTTGTCGGGCTCTAACACTGTGTCTCTGTGTTGTCGGGCTCTAACACTGTGTCTCTGTGTTGTCAGACTTTAACTCTGTGTTGTGTTGTCAGGCTCTAACACTGTGTCTCTGTGTTGTCAGACTTCAACACTGTCTCTGTGTTGTCAGGCTTTAACACTGTGTTGTGTTGTCAGGCTCTAGCACTGTGTCTCTGTGCTGTGTTGTCAGGCTCTAACCCTGTGTCTCTGTGCTGTCAGGCTCTAACCCTATGTCTCTGTGTTGTCGGACTCTAACACTGTGTCTCTGTGTTGTCAGGCTCTAACCCTGTGTCTCTGTGTTGTCAGGCTCTAACCCTGTGTCTCTGTGTTGTCAGGCTCTAACACTGTGTCTCTGTGTTGTCAGGCTCTAACCCTGTGTCTCTGTGTTGTCAGGCTCTAACCCTGTGTCTCTGTGTTGTCAGGCTCTAACACTGTGTCTCTGTGTTGTCAGGCTCTAACCCTGTGTCTCTGTGTTGTCAGGCTCTAGCACTGTGTTGTCGGGTTCTAACACTGTGTCTCTGTGTTGTCGGGCTCTAACACTGTGTCTCTGTGTTGTCAGGCTCTAGCACTGTGTCTCTGTGTTGTCAGGCTCTAGCACTGTGTCTCTGTGTTGTCAGGCTCTAACCCTGTGTCTCTGTGTTGTCAGGCTCTACCACTGTGTCTCTGTTGTGTTGACCCATCTCTGTGTTTTCTCTAGGCTGTGATTGAGACTCTGTCTGTGGGGGCCACTATGCTGTTACCTCCTCTGAGAGAGAGGATGGAGCTTCTCCACTCCCTGCTGCCCCAGGGACCTGACAGATGGGAGAGTCTGTCCAAAGGACAGGTATAGTACATAGATGTATTGCACGTTGGTCTGAACAACGCCATTTACCTGTGACTATATCAATAAGGCCCTAGTTCTATTTAGTCAATAAGGCCCTAGTTCTATTTAGTCAATAAGGCCCTAGTTCTATTTAGTCAATAAGGCCCTAGTTCTATTTAGTCAATAAGGCCCTAGTTCTATTTAGTCAATAATGCCCTAGTTCTATTTAGTCAATAAGGCCCTAGTTCTATTTAAGCAATAAGGCCCGAGGGAGTGTGGTATATGGTCAATATAGCACGGCTATGGGCTGTTCTTAGCCATGACGCAACACGGAGTGCCTGGACACAGCCCTTAGCCGTGGTATATTGACCATATACCACAAACTCCCAAGGTGCCTTATTGCTATTTTATATAACAGGTGGGTCTAATCCTGAATGCTGATTTGGTTAAAACCGCATTCCAGCCGGTGTCTATTCCACAAGTTGCCCCCGGATAAATCTATGATGTTAAAATGCATATTTACTCTGTTCCATCTGACTTCGCAATCCACTGTCTCGTCAGCCCAGCCAGGCAATTTATAAACCTGATCTCCGCTATAAAAAGCATCTAGACATAGTCTCACATTTCGTTTTCAACAGCGGAGATTTGTATAAACCTTTCCGTCTGTCACTCTGACATTTGCAACATTGTTTCAATATTCAAATTGAATCTCCAGCCGTCTCATAGTGATGAACGTGTCGGGAGTCGGGTCGGGACAGACGGGCAGGAAGCTTTTCTCAGCCTGTCAAACTCATGAATCAGCATCATCTTTCTGGATTAAAATGTACAAAGAAATGTCAAAATATTACGAAGTGCAGGTTTGGGAAAAGCTTCTCCAAACGTTCCCAAGTCAAAATGCTTCCATCGATCGATCGATAGCTGACTTCTGTGTATCTCTCTTCAGCTGCGTCCTGTCCCTGCCTCTGACCCCTGACCTCTAACCTCTGACCCTTGACCCTGTGTTTTCCAGAGGATGCAACTGGACATCATTCTGACTTCGCTCCAGGACCACACCCACGTAGCATCCCTCCTGGGGTTCAGCTGTCCCCCCGAGGCCCCCGAGGCCCTGGCCTCCTCCTGCGGCCTGGACCCCTCTTACGGAGCCCCCGGCACCAACCCTGACACACACCTGGCTGAGATCCTAATGAAGACCCTGCTCAGAAACCTGGGCTTCTACACGGTGAGGAGAGAGGCAGCCTAGTTGTTCCAGATCATTCTGTCTTACAGTGGCTTGCAAAAGTATTCACCCCCCTTGGCATCTTTCCTATTTTGTTGCCTTACAACCTGGAATTAAAATAGATTTTGGGGGGGGGTTGTATCATTTGATTTACACAACATGCCTACCACTTTGAAAATACTGAATATTTTTTGTGAAACAAACCAGAAATAAGACAGAAAAACAGAAAACTTGAGCGTGCTTAACTATTCACCCCCCCAATGCCAATATTTTGTAGAGCCACCTTTTTCAGCAATTAAAGCTGTAAGTCTCTTGGGTTATGTCTCTATAAGCTTGGCACATCTAGCCACTGGGATGTTTGCCCATTCTTCAAGGCAAAACTGACCCAGCTCGTTCAAGTCGGATGGGTTCCGCTGATGTACAGCAATCTTTAAGTCATACCACAGATTCTCAATTGGATTGAGTTCTGGGCTTTGACAGGGCCATTCCAAGACATTGTGGGGATGGCGTTCTCGGGGTGATGAGAGGTGTTGGGTTTGCACCAGACATAGCGCTTTCCTTGATGGCCAAAAAGCTACATTTTAGTCTCATTTGACCAGAGTACCTTCTTCCATATTTTTGGGGAGTCTTCCAAATGCCTTTTGGCGAACACCAAATCGTGTTTTCTTATTTTTTTCTTTAAGCAATGGCTTTTTTCTGGCCACTTTTCCGTAAAGCCCAGCTCTGTGGAGTGTACGGCTTAAAGTGGTCCTATGGACAGATACTCCAATCCAAGTTTCTGATGTAGCTGTTACTCTGCTAATTCATCTAGCTTCTGATGTAGCTGTTACCCTGCTAATTCATCTAGCTTCTGATGTGACTGTTACTCTGCTAATTCATCTAGCTTCTGATGTAGCTGTTACTCTGCTAATTCATCTAGCTTCTGATGTAGCTGTTACCCTGCTAATTCATCTAGCTTCTGATGTGACTGTTACTCTGCTAATTAATCTAGCTTCTGATGTGACTGTTACTCTGCTAATTCATCTTGCTTCTGATGTGACTGTTACTCTGCTAATTCATCTAACTTCTGATGTAGCTGTTACTCTGGGAGTCTTTCTCCTGGGTGGTAGATGTAGCTGTTACCCTGCTAGTCTTTCTTCTGGGTGGTAGATGTAGCTGTTACCCTGCTAGTCTTTCTCCTGGGTGGTAGATGTAGCTGTTACTCTGGGAGTCTTTCTCCTGGGTGATATATGTGGCTGTTACCCTGCTAGTTTATCTCCTGGGTGGTAGATGTGGCTGTTACCCTGCTAGTTTATCTCCTAGGTGGTAGATGTAGCTGTTAGTTTAACTAGTTTATCTCCTGGGTGGTAGATGTAGCTGTTACCCTGCTAGTTTATCTCCTGGGTGGTAGATGTAGCTGTTAGTTTATCTAGTTTATCTCCTGGGTGGTAGATGTGGCTGTTACCCTGCTAGTTTATCTCCTGGGTGGTAGATGTAGCTGTTAGTTTAACTAGTTTATCTCCTGGGTGGTAGATGTAGCTGTTACTCTGCTAGTTTATCTCCTGGGTGGTAGATGTAGCTGTTAGTTTATCTCCTGGGTGGTAGATGTAGCTGTTAGTTTATCTAGTTTATCTCCTGGGTGGTAGATGTAGCTGTTAGTTTATCTAGTTTATCTCCTGGGTGGTAGATGTGGCTGTTACCCTGCTCGTTTATCTCCTGGGTGGTAGATGTAGCTGTTACCCTGCTAGTTTATCTCCTGGGTGGTAGATGTGGCTGTTACCCTGCTCGTTTATCTCCTGGGTGGTAGATGTAGCTGTTACCCTGCTCATTTATCTCCTTGGTGGTAGATGTAGCTGTTAGTTTATCTAGTTTATCTCCTGGGTGGTAGATGTAGCTGTTAGTTTATCTAGTTTATCTCCTGGGTGGTAGATGTGGCTGTTACCCTGCTCGTTTATCTCCTGGGTGTTATTAAGTAGCAGATCTGTGCTTCTCTCTCTTGTTGCCTGGATATTCATTGTGTGTGTGTGTGTGTGTGTGTGTGTGTGCAGGACCAAGCGTTTGGGGAACTAGAGAAGAACAGTGACAAGCTGCTCCAGGGAACGTCTTCATCAGACAGCAGTCAGCCGGCCCATCTCCACGAGCTGCTCTGCTCCCTACAGAAACAACTGCTGGCATACTGCCACATCAACTGTGTTACTGAGGTACGCACACACACACACACACACACACACACACACACACACACACACACACACACACACACACACACACACACACACACACACACACACACACACAGTCAGCCGGCCCATCCCACGAGCTGCTCTGCTCCCTACAGACACAACTGCTGGCATACTGCCACATCAACTGTGTTACTGAGGTACACACACACACACACACTGGGCATGCACACACACACACACACACACACACACACACACACTGGGCATGCATACACACACACACACACACACACACACACACACACACACACACACACTAAGCATGCATACACACACACACTGGGCATGCATACACGCACACACACACACACACACACACGCACACACACACACACACACACACACACACACACACACACACACACACACACACACACACATACGTTTTCTCAGATATTCTATACTGTGACCATCACAATCCCGTTTACAGAGCTGAAGCTTGACAAAGCAGACCTTTTATGCAACAGGTTTGAGTTTTTATTAATGAATGAAAGATGGTTACCTGTTTATGACGGTCTCTGTCATATGTTTGTGTCCACAACTCTAGTAGTAGTATTAGTTAGTAACATTGTCCTGGTCTATAATACCTCCAGAACTCTAGTAGTAGTATTAGTTAGTAACATTGTCCTGGTCTATAATACCTCCAGAACTCTAGTAGTAGTAATAGTTAGTTAGTAACATTGTCCCTGTGTTTAATACCTCCAGAACTCTAGTAGCAGTAATAGTTAGTAACATTGTTCTGGTCTATAATACCTCCAGATCTCTAGTAGTAGTAATAGTTAGTAACATTGTCCTGGTCTATAATACCTCCAGAACTCTAGTAGTAGTAATAGTTAGTAACATTGTCCTGGTCTATAATACCTCCAGAACTCTAGTAGTAGTAATAGTTAGTTAGTAACATTGTCCTGGTCTATAATACCTCCAGAACTCTAGTAGTAGTAATAGTTAGTAACATTGTCCTGGTCTATAATACCTCAAGAACTCTAGTAGTAGTAATAGTTAGTAACATTGTCCTGGTCTATAATACCTCCAGAACTCTAGTAGTAGTAATAGTTAGTAACATTGTCCTGGTCTATAATACCTCCAGATCTCTAGTAGTAGTAATAGTTAGTTAGTAACATTGTCCTGGTCTATAATACCTCCACAACTCTAGTAGTAGTAATAGTTAGTAACATTGTCCTGGTCTATAATACCTCCAGATCTCTAGTAGTAGTAATAGTTAGTTAGTAACATTGTCCTGGTCTATAATACCTCCAGAACTCTAGTAGTAGTAATAGTTAGTAACATTGTCCTGGTCTATAATACCTCCAGAACTCTAGTAGTAGTAATAGTTAGTAACATTGTCCCTGTGTTTAATACCTCCAGAACTCTAGTAGTAGTAATAGTTAGTAACATTGTCCTGGTCTATAATACCTCCACAACTCTAGTAGTAGTAATAGTTAGTTGGTAACATTGTCCTGGTCTATAATACCTCCAGAACTCTAGTAGTAGTAATAGTTAGTTAGTAACATTGTCCCTGTGTTTAATACCTCCAGAACTCTAGTAGTAGTAATAGTTAGTAACATTGTCCTGGTCTATAATACCTCCAGAACTCTAGTAGTAGTAATAGTTAGTTAGTAACATTGTCCTGGTCTATAATACCTCCAGAACTCTAGTAGTAGTAATAGTTAGTAACATTGTCCTGGTCTATAATACCTCCAGAACTCTAGTAGTAGTAATAGTTAGTTAGTAACATTGTCCTGGTCTATAATACCTCCAGAACTCTAGTAGTAGTAATAGTTAGTTAGTAACATTGTCCTGGTCTATAATACCTCCAGAACTCTAGTAGTAGTAATAGTTAGTTAGTAACATTGTCCTGGTCTATAATACCTCCAGAACTCTAGTAGTAGTAATAGTTAGTAACATTGTCCTGGTCTATAATACCTCCAGAACTCTAGTAGTAGTAATAGTTAGTAACATTGTCCCTGTCTTTAATACCTCCAGAACTCTAGTAGTAGTAATAGTTAGTTAGTAACATTGTCCTGGTCTATAATACCTCCAGAACTCTAGTAGTAGTAATAGTTAGTTAGTAACATTGTCCTGGTCTATAATACCTCCAGAACTCTAGTAGTAGTAATAGTTAGTAACATTGTCCCTGTCTTTAATACCTCCAGAACTCTAGTAGTAGTAATAGTTAGTTAGTAACATTGTCCTGGTCTATAATACCTCCAGAACTCTAGTAGTAGTAATAGTTAGTTAGTAACATTGTCCTGGTCTATAATACCTCCAGAACTCTAGTAGTAGTAATAGTTAGTTGGTAACATTGTCCTGGTCTATAATACCTCCAGAACTCTAGTAGTAGTAATAGTTAGTTAGTAACATTGTCCCTGTGTTTAATACCTCCAGAACTCTAGTAGTAGTAATAGTTAGTAACATTGTCCTGGTCTATAATACCTCCAGAACTCTAGTAGTAGTAATAGTTAGTTAGTAACATTGTCCTGGTCTATAATACCTCCAGAACTCTAGTAGTAGTAATAGTTAGTAACATTGTCCTGGTCTATAATACCTCCAGAACTCTAGTAGTAGTAATAGTTAGTTAGTAACATTGTCCTGGTCTATAATACCTCCAGAACTCTAGTAGTAGTAATAGTTAGTTAGTAACATTGTCCTGGTCTATAATACCTCCAGAACTCTAGTAGTAGTAATAGTTAGTAACATTGTCCCTGTCTTTAATACCTCCAGAACTCTAGTAGTAGTAATAGTTAGTTAGTAACATTGTCCTGGTCTATAATACCTCCAGAACTCTAGTAGTAGTAATAGTTAGTTAGTAACATTGTCCTGGTCTATAATACCTCCAGAACTCTAGTAGTAGTAATAGTTAGTTAGTAACATTGTCCTGGTCTATAATACCTCCACAACTCTAGTAGTAGTAATAGTTAGTAACATTGTCCTGGTCTATAATACCTCCAGAACTCTAGTAGTAGTAATAGTTAGTAACATTGTCCTGGTCTATAAACCTCCAGAACTCTAGTAGTAGTAATAGTTAGTTAGTAACATTGTACTGGTCTATAATACCTCCAGATCTCTAGTAGTAGTAATAGTTAGTAACATTGTCCTGGTCTATAATACCTCCAGAACTCTAGTAGTAGTAATAGTTAGTTAGTAACATTGTCCTGGTCTATAATACCTCCAGAACTCTAGTAGTAGTAATAGTTAGTAACATGGTCCTGGTCTATAATACCTCCAGAACTCTAGTAGTAGTAATAGTTAGTAACATTGTCCTGGTCTATAATACCTCCAGAACTCTAGTAGTAGTAATAGTTAGTAACATTGTTCTGGTCTATAATACCTCCAGAACTCTAGTAGTAGTAATAGTTAGTAACATTGTCCTGGTCTATAATACCTCCAGAACTCTAGTAGTAGTAATAGTTAGTTAGTAACATTGTCCTGGTCTATAATACCTCCAGAACTCTAGTAGTAGTAATAGTTAGTTAGTAACATTGTCCTGGTCTATAATACCTCCAGAACTCTAGTAGTAGTAATAGTTAGTAACATTGTCCCTGTGTTTAATACCTCCAGAACTCTAGTAGTAGTAATAGTTAGTAACATTGTCCTGGTCTATAATACCTCCAGAACTCTAGTAGTAGTAATAGTTAGTTAGTAACATTGTCCTGGTCTATAATACCTCCACAACTCTAGTAGTAGTAATAGTTAGTAACATTGTCCTGGTCTATAATACCTCCAGAACTCTAGTAGTAGTAATAGTTAGTTAGTAACATTGTCCTGGTCTATAATACCTCCAGAACTCTAGTAGTAGTAATAGTTAGTTAGTAACATTGTCCTGGTCTATAATACCTCCAGAACTCTAGTAGTAGTAATAGTTAGTTAGTAACATTGTCCCTGTGTTTAATACCTCCAGAACTCTAGTAGTAGTAATAGTTAGTAACATTGTCCTGGTCTATAATACCTCCAGAACTCTAGTAGTAGTAATAGTTAGTAACATTGTCCTGGTCTATAATACCTCCAGAACTCTAGTAATAGTAATAGTTAGTTAGTAACATTGTCCTGGTCTATAATACCTCCAGAACTCTAGTAGTAGTAATAGTTAGTAACATTGTCCTGGTCTATAATATCTCCAGAACTCTAGTAGTAGTAATAGTTAGTAACATGGTCCTGGTCTATAATACCTCCAGAACTCTAGTAGTAGTAATAGTTAGTTAGTAACATTGTCCTGGTCTATAATACCTCCAGAACTCTAGTAGTAGTAATAGTTAGTAACATTGTCCTGGTCTATAATATCTCCAGAACTCTAGTAGTAGTAATAGTTAGTAACATTGTCCTGGTCTATAAACCTCCAGAACTCTAGTAGTAGTAATAGTTAGTTAGTAACATTGTCCTGGTCTATAATACCTCCAGAACTCTAGTAGTAGTAATAGTTAGTAACATTGTTCTGGTCTATAATACCTCCAGAACTCTAGTAGTAGTAATAGTTAGTTAGTAACATTGTCCTGGTCTATAATACCTCCAGAACTCTAGTAGTAGTAATAGTTAGTTAGTAACATTGTCCTGGTCTATAATACCTCCAGAACTCTAGTAGTAGTAATAGTTAGTAACATTGTCCCTGTGTTTAATACCTCCAGAACTCTAGTAGTAGTAATAGTTAGTAACATTGTCCTGGTCTATAATACCTCCAGAACTCTAGTAGTAGTAATAGTTAGTAACATTGTCCCTGTGTTTAATACCTCCAGAACTCTAGTAGTAGTAATAGTTAGTTAGTAACATTGTCCTGGTCTATAATACCTCCAGAACTCTAGTAGTAGTAATAGTTAGTTAGTAACATTGTCCTGGTCTATAATACCTCCAGAACTCTAGTAGTAGTAATAGTTAGTTAGTAACATTGTCCTGGTCTATAATGCCTCCAGAACTCTAGTAGTAGTAATAGTTAGTAACATTGTCCTGGTCTATAATACCTCCAGAACTCTAGTAGTAGTAATAGTTAGTTAGTAACATTGTCCTGGTCTATAATACCTCCAGAACTCTAGTAGTAGTAATAGTTAGTAACATTGTCCCTGTCTATAATACCTCCAGAACTCTAGTAGTAGTAATAGTTAGTAACATTGTCCTGGTCTATAATACCTCCAGAACTCTAGTAGTAGTAATAGTTAGTAACATTGTCCTGGTCTATAATACCTCCAGAACTCTAGTAGTAGTAATAGTTAGTAACATTGTCCTGGTCTATAATGCCTCCAGAACTCTAGTAGTAGTAATAGTTAGTAACATTGTCCTGGTCTATAATACCTCCATAACTCTAGTAGTAGTAATAGTTAGTAACATTGTTCTGGTCTATAATATCTCCAGAACTCTAGTAGTAGTAATAGTTAGTTAGTAACATTGTCCTGGTCTATAATACCTCCAGAACTCTAGTAGTAGTAATAGTTAGTTAGTAACATTGTCCTGGTCTATAATACCTCCAGAACTCTAGTAGTAGTAATAGTTAGTAACATTGTCCTGGTCTATAATACCTCCAGAACTCTAGTAGTAGTAATAGTTAGTTAGTAACATTGTCCTGGTCTATAATACCTCCAGAACTCTAGTAGTAGTAATAGTTAGTAACATTATCCTGGTCTATAATACCTCCAGAACTCTAGTAGTAGTAATAGTTAGTAACATTGTCCTGGTCTATAATACCTCCAGAACTCTAGTAATAGTAATAGTTAGTAACATTGTCCTGGTCTATAATACCTCCAGATCTCTAGTAGTAGTAATAGTTAGTAACATTGTCCTGGTCTATAATACCTCCAGAACTCTAGTAGTAGTAATAGTTAGTAACATTGTCCTGGTCTATAATACCTCCAGATCTCTAGTAGTAGTAATAGTTAGTTAGTAACATTGTCCTGGTCTATAATACCTCCAGAACTCTAGTAGTAGTAATAGTTAGTAACATTGTCCTGGTCTATAATACCTCCAGAACTCTAGTAGTAGTAATAGTTAGTAACATTGTCCCTGTGTTTAATACCTCCAGAACTCTAGTAGTAGTAATAGTTAGTAACATTGTCCTGGTCTATAATACCTCCACAACTCTAGTAGTAGTAATAGTTAGTTAGTAACATTGTCCTGGTCTATAATACCTCCAGAACTCTAGTAGTAGTAATAGTTAGTTAGTAACATTGTCCCTGTGTTTAATACCTCCAGAACTCTAGTAGTAGTAATAGTTAGTAACATTGTCCTGGTCTATAATACCTCCAGAACTCTAGTAGTAGTAATAGTTAGTTAGTAACATTGTCCTGGTCTATAATACCTCCAGAACTCTAGTAGTAGTAATAGTTAGTAACATTGTCCTGGTCTATAATACCTCCAGAACTCTAGTAGTAGTAATAGTTAGTTAGTAACATTGTCCTGGTCTATAATACCTCCAGAACTCTAGTAGTAGTAATAGTTAGTTAGTAACATTGTCCTGGTCTATAATACCTCCAGAACTCTAGTAGTAGTAATAGTTAGTTAGTAACATTGTCCTGGTCTATAATACCTCCAGAACTCTAGTAGTAGTAATAGTTAGTAACATTGTCCTGGTCTATAATACCTCCAGAACTCTAGTAGTAGTAATAGTTAGTAACATTGTCCTGGTCTATAATACCTCCAGAACTCTAGTAGTAGTAATAGTTAGTAACATTGTCCCTGTCTTTAATACCTCCAGAACTCTAGTAGTAGTAATAGTTAGTTAGTAACATTGTCCTGGTCTATAATACCTCCAGAACTCTAGTAGTAGTAATAGTTAGTTAGTAACATTGTCCTGGTCTATAATACCTCCAGAACTCTAGTAGTAGTAATAGTTAGTAACATTGTCCCTGTCTTTAATACCTCCAGAACTCTAGTAGTAGTAATAGTTAGTTAGTAACATTGTCCTGGTCTATAATACCTCCAGAACTCTAGTAGTAGTAATAGTTAGTTAGTAACATTGTCCTGGTCTATAATATCTCCAGAACTCTAGTAGTAGTAATAGTTAGTAACATTGTCCCTGTGTTTAATACCTCCAGAACTCTAGTAGTAGTAATAGTTAGTAACATTGTCCTGGTCTATAATACCTCCAGAACTCTAGTAGTAGTAATAGTTAGTAACATTGTCCTGGTCTATAATACCTCCAGAACTCTAGTAGTAGTAATAGTTAGTAACATTGTCCCTGTCTTTAATACCTCCAGAACTCTAGTAGTAGTAATAGTTAGTTAGTAACATTGTCCTGGTCTATAATACCTCCAGAACTCGAGTAGTAGTAATAGTTAGTTAGTAACATTGTCCTGGTCTATAATACCTCCAGAACTCTAGTAGTAGTAATAGTTAGTAACATTGTCCCTGTCTTTAATACCTCCAGAACTCTAGTAGTAGTAATAGTTAGTTAGTAACATTGTCCTGGTCTATAATACCTCCAGAACTCTAGTAGTAGTAATAGTTAGTTAGTAACATTGTCCTGGTCTATAATACCTCCAGAACTCTAGTAGTAGTAATAGTTAGTTAGTAACATTGTCCTGGTCTATAATACCTCCACAACTCTAGTAGTAGTAATAGTTAGTAACATTGTCCTGGTCTATAATACCTCCAGAACTCTAGTAGTAGTAATAGTTAGTAACATTGTCCTGGTCTATAAACCTCCAGAACTCTAGTAGTAGTAATAGTTAGTTAGTAACATTGTACTGGTCTATAATACCTCCAGATCTCTAGTAGTAGTAATAGTTAGTAACATTGTCCTGGTCTATAATACCTCCAGAACTCTAGTAGTAGTAATAGTTAGTTAGTAACATTGTCCTGGTCTATAATACCTCCAGAACTCTAGTAGTAGTAATAGTTAGTAACATGGTCCTGGTCTATAATACCTCCAGAACTCTAGTAGTAGTAATAGTTAGTAACATTGTCCTGGTCTATAATACCTCCAGAACTCTAGTAGTAGTAATAGTTAGTAACATTGTTCTGGTCTATAATACCTCCAGAACTCTAGTAGTAGTAATAGTTAGTAACATTGTCCTGGTCTATAATACCTCCAGAACTCTAGTAGTAGTAATAGTTAGTTAGTAACATTGTCCTGGTCTATAATACCTCCAGAACTCTAGTAGTAGTAATAGTTAGTTAGTAACATTGTCCTGGTCTATAATACCTCCAGAACTCTAGTAGTAGTAATAGTTAGTAACATTGTCCCTGTGTTTAATACCTCCAGAACTCTAGTAGTAGTAATAGTTAGTAACATTGTCCTGGTCTATAATACCTCCAGAACTCTAGTAGTAGTAATAGTTAGTTAGTAACATTGTCCTGGTCTATAATACCTCCACAACTCTAGTAGTAGTAATAGTTAGTAACATTGTCCTGGTCTATAATACCTCCAGAACTCTAGTAGTAGTAATAGTTAGTTAGTAACATTGTCCTGGTCTATAATACCTCCAGAACTCTAGTAGTAGTAATAGTTAGTTAGTAACATTGTCCTGGTCTATAATACCTCCAGAACTCTAGTAGTAGTAATAGTTAGTTAGTAACATTGTCCCTGTGTTTAATACCTCCAGAACTCTAGTAGTAGTAATATTTAGTAACATTGTCCTGGTCTATAATACCTCCAGAACTCTAGTAGTAGTAATAGTTAGTAACATTGTCCTGGTCTATAATACCTCCAGAACTCTAGTAATAGTAATAGTTAGTTAGTAACATTGTCCTGGTCTATAATACCTCCAGAACTCTAGTAGTAGTAATAGTTAGTAACATTGTCCTGGTCTATAATATCTCCAGAACTCTAGTAGTAGTAATAGTTAGTAACATGGTCCTGGTCTATAATACCTCCAGAACTCTAGTAGTAGTAATAGTTAGTTAGTAACATTGTCCTGGTCTATAATACCTCCAGAACTCTAGTAGTAGTAATAGTTAGTAACATTGTCCTGGTCTATAATATCTCCAGAACTCTAGTAGTAGTAATAGTTAGTAACATTGTCCTGGTCTATAAACCTCCAGAACTCTAGTAGTAGTAATAGTTAGTTAGTAACATTGTCCTGGTCTATAATACCTCCAGAACTCTAGTAGTAGTAATAGTTAGTAACATTGTTCTGGTCTATAATACCTCCAGAACTCTAGTAGTAGTAATAGTTAGTTAGTAACATTGTCCTGGTCTATAATACCTCCAGAACTCTAGTAGTAGTAATAGTTAGTTAGTAACATTGTCCTGGTCTATAATACCTCCAGAACTCTAGTAGTAGTAATAGTTAGTAACATTGTCCCTGTGTTTAATACCTCCAGAACTCTAGTAGTAGTAATAGTTAGTAACATTGTCCTGGTCTATAATACCTCCAGAACTCTAGTAGTAGTAATAGTTAGTAACATTGTCCCTGTGTTTAATACCTCCAGAACTCTAGTAGTAGTAATAGTTAGTTAGTAACATTGTCCTGGTCTATAATACCTCCAGAACTCTAGTAGTAGTAATAGTTAGTTAGTAACATTGTCCTGGTCTATAATACCTCCAGAACTCTAGTAGTAGTAATAGTTAGTTAGTAACATTGTCCTGGTCTATAATGCCTCCAGAACTCTAGTAGTAGTAATAGTTAGTAACATTGTCCTGGTCTATAATACCTCCAGAACTCTAGTAGTAGTAATAGTTAGTTAGTAACATTGTCCTGGTCTATAATACCTCCAGAACTCTAGTAGTAGTAATAGTTAGTAACATTGTCCCTGTCTATAATACCTCCAGAACTCTAGTAGTAGTAATAGTTAGTAACATTGTCCTGGTCTATAATACCTCCAGAACTCTAGTAGTAGTAATAGTTAGTAACATTGTCCTGGTCTATAATACCTCCAGAACTCTAGTAGTAGTAATAGTTAGTAACATTGTCCTGGTCTATAATGCCTCCAGAACTCTAGTAGTAGTAATAGTTAGTAACATTGTCCTGGTCTATAATACCTCCATAACTCTAGTAGTAGTAATAGTTAGTAACATTGTTCTGGTCTATAATATCTCCAGAACTCTAGTAGTAGTAATAGTTAGTTAGTAACATTGTCCTGGTCTATAATACCTCCAGAACTCTAGTAGTAGTAATAGTTAGTTAGTAACATTGTCCTGGTCTATAATACCTCCAGAACTCTAGTAGTAGTAATAGTTAGTAACATTGTCCTGGTCTATAATACCTCCAGAACTCTAGTAGTAGTAATAGTTAGTTAGTAACATTGTCCTGGTCTATAATACCTCCAGAACTCTAGTAGTAGTAATAGTTAGTAACATTATCCTGGTCTATAATACCTCCAGAACTCTAGTAGTAGTAATAGTTAGTAACATTGTCCTGGTCTATAATACCTCCAGAACTCTAGTAGTAGTAATAGTTAGTAACATTGTCCTGGTCTATAATACCTCCAGATCTCTAGTAGTAGTAATAGTTAGTAACATTGTCCTGGTCTATAATACCTCCAGAACTCTAGTAGTAGTAATAGTTAGTAACATTGTCCTGGTCTATAATACCTCCAGAACTCTAGTAGTAGTAATAGTTAGTTAGTAACATTGTCCTGGTCTATAATACCTCCAGAACTCTAGTAGTAGTAATAGTTAGTTAGTAACATTGTCCTGGTCTATAATACCTCCAGAACTCTAGTAGTAGTAATAGTTAGTTAGTAACATTGTCCTGGTCTATAATACCTCCAGAACTCTAGTAGTAGTAATAGTTAGTAACATTGTCCTGGTCTATAATACCTCCAGATCTCTAGTAGTAGTAATAGTTAGTAACATTGTCCTGGTCTATAATACCTCCAGAACTCTAGTAGTAGTAATAGTTAGTAACATTGTCCCTGTGTTTAATACCTCCAGAACTCTAGTAGTAGTAATAGTTAGTTAGTAACATTGTCCTGGTCTATAATACCTCCAGAACTCTAGTAGTAGTAATAGTTAGTAACATTGTCCTGGTCTATAATACCTCCACAACTCTAGTAGTAGTAATAGTTAGTAACATTGTTCTGGTCTATAATACCTCCAGAACTCTAGTAGTAGTAATAGTTAGTTAGTAACATTGTCCTGGTCTATAATACCTCCAGAACTCTAGTAGTAGTAATAGTTAGTTAGTAACATTGTCCCTGTGTTTAATACCTCCAGAACTCTAGTAGTAGTAATAGTTAGTAACATTGTCCCTGTGTTTAATACCTCCAGAACTCTAGTAGTAGTAATAGTTAGTAACATTGTCCCTGTGTTTAATGCCTCCAGAACTCTAGTAGTAGTAATAGTTAGTTAGTAACATTGTCCTGGTCTATAATACCTCCAGAACTCTAGTAGTAGTAATAGTTAGTAACATTGTCCCTGTGTTTAATACCTCCAGAACTCCAGCAGTGTGGCTCTGCTCCATAAGCACCTCCAGCTGCTGCTGCCCCACGCTACAGACATCTTCTCCCGCTCTGCCACCCTGCTGCAGGAGAGCTCCTGGAACGGCAGCATCAGAGAGAAACTACGAGGTTATTATGTCTACTACTGTATCACTGTCTGTCTGTCTGTCTGTCTGTCTGTCTGTCTGTCTGTCTGTCTCCCCCTCTATCTCCCCTCTATCTCTCTCTCTCTCTCTCTCTCTCTCTCTCTCTCTCTCTCTCTCTCTCTCTCTCTCTCTCTCTCTCTCTGTCTCTCTCTCTCTCTCTCTCTCTCTCTCTCTCTCTCCCTCTCTCTCTCTCTCTCTCTCTTAATAATAAAGTTATCAAATAAAACAAATGTAATATAATATAAATATTTTATTAAAGTAAAATAAATAACTGATGGTTGATAAGAGATAAGCAGTAATGAACAGTCACTACCATCATGGGACTTGTATTAATTTAACCCACATAATGCATAGTACATTTCATGCCTTTCTAGGGAGTTTTTCCTAGCCACTGTGCTTCTACACCTGCATTGCTTGCTGTTTGGGGGTTTTAGGCTGGGTTTCTGTACAGCACTTTGAGATATCAGCTGATGTAAGAAGGGCCATATAAATACATTTGATTGGATTTGATTTGATGTAAAGACATAAATAATAGTCAAAACCATAATCGTGATTATATTTTGAAAATCGGACCGAATCCGAACCGACTTTAAAAATGGCTAATCGCTCAGCATTAATATCAACCCAGCAGGGATCCAATTTCACCCCTTCTAATATCAACCCAGCAGTGATCCAATTTCACCCCTTCTAATATCATCCCAGCAGGGATCCAATTTCACCCCTTCTAATATCATCCCAGCAGTGATCCAATTTCACCCCTTCTAATATCATCCCAGCAGGGATCCAATTTCACCCCTTCTAATATCAACCCAGCAGTGATCCAATTTCACCCCTTCTAATATCAACCCAGCAGTGATCCAATTTCACCCCTTCTAATATCATCCCAGCAGTGATCCAATTTCACCCCTTCTAATATCATCCCAGCAGGGATCCAATTTCACCCCTTCTAATATCATCCCAGCAGTGATCCAATTTCACCCCTTCTAATATCATCCCAGCAGGGATCCAATTTCACCCCTTCTAATATCATCCCAGCAGTGATCCAATTTCACCCCTTCTAATATCATCCCAGCAGTGATCCAATTTCACCCCTTCTAATATCATCCCAGCAGGGATCCAATTTCACCCCTTCTAAAATCAACCCAGCAGGGATCCAATTTCACCCCTTCTAATATCATCCCAGCAGGGATCCAATTTCACCCCTTCTAATATCATCCCAGCAGGGATCCAATTTCACCCTTTCTTTTCTCTTTCTGCCTCTATCTTTTGTCTTCTTCTCTCTATCTCTCACTCTCAAACACACAGGCATTGTTGAATCAGAGATGTTTTCATTTCAATGCCAAGAAGAAATGCCTCTCTCTGTCTGTCTCTGTCCTAGATGTGATCTACGTGTCACTTCCTGGTTTATTAACTCTCTGTCTGTCTCTGTTCTAGATGTGATCTACGTGTCACTTCCTGGTTTATTAACTCTCTGTCTGTCTCTGTTCTAGATGTGATGTACATGTCACTTCCTGGTTTATTATCTCTCTGTCTCTGTCCTGGATGAGATGTACATGTCACTTCCTGGTTTATTATCTCTGTCTCTGTCCTAGATGTGATCTACGTGTCACTTCCTGGTTTATTAACTCTCTGTCTGTCTCTGTCCTAGATGTGATCTACGTGTCTGCAGCAGGCAGTATGCTGTGTCAGATCGTCAACAGTCTACTACTACTACCAGTGTCTGTAGCCAGACCTCTGCTGAGCTACCTGCTAGACCTGCTGCCTCCTCTAGACTGTCTCAACAGACTGCTGCCTGCTGCCACACCGTTGGAAGACCAGGAGCTGCAGTGGCCTCTACATGGTGAGGAGATAGAGATGTAGTGACCTCTACATGGTGAGGAGATAGAGATGTAGTGACCTCTACATGGTGAGGAGATAGAGCTGTAGTGACCTCTACATGGTGAGAAGATAGAGATGTAGTGACCTCTACATGGTGAGGAGATAGAGATGTAGTGACCTCTACATGGTGAGGAGATAGAGATGTAGTGACCTCTACATGGTGAGGAGATAGAGCTGTAGTGACCTCTACATGGTGAGGAGATAGAGCTGTAGTGGCCTCTACATGGTGAGGAGGTAGAGATAGAGCTGTAGTGGCCTCTACATGGTGAGGAGATAGAGATGTAGTGACCTCTACATGGTGAGGAGATAGAGATGTAGTGACCTCTACATGGTGAGGAGATAGAGATAGAGCTGTAGTGGCCTCTACATGGTGAGGAGGTAGAGATAGAGCTGTAGTGGCCTCTACATGGTGAGGAGATAGAGATGTAGTGACCTCTACAAGGTGAGGAGATAGAGATAGAGCTGTAGTGGCCTCTACATGGTGAGGAGATAGAGATAGAGCTGTAGTGGCCTCTACATGGTGAGGAGGTAGAGATAGAGCTGTAGTGGCCTCTACATGGTGAGGAGATAGAGATGTAGTGACCTCTACATGGTGAGGAGATAGAGATAGAGCTGTAGTGGCCTCTACATGGTGAGGAGATAGAGATAGAACTGTAGTGACCTCTACATGGTGAGGAGATAGAGCTGTAGTGACCTCTACATGGTGAGGAGATAGAGCTGTAGTGGCCTCTACATGGTGAGGAGATAGAGATAGAGCTGTAGTGACCTCTACATGGCGAGGAGATAGACCTGTAGTGACCTCTACATGGCGAGGAGATAGAGCTGTAGTGACCTCTACATGGTGAGGAGATAGAGCTGTAGTGACCTCTACATGGTGAGGAGATAGAGCTGTAGTGGCCTCTACATGGTGAGGAGATAGAGCTGTAGTGGCCTCTACATGGTGAGGAAATAGAGCTGTATTGACCTCTACATGGTGAGGAGATAGAGCTGTAGTGACCTCTACATGGTGAGGAGATGGAGATAGAGGTGTAGTGGCCTCTACATGGTGAGGAGATAGAGCTGTAGTGATCTCTACATGGCGAGAAGATAGAGCTGTAGTGACCTCTACATGGTGAGGAGATAGAGCTGTAGTGACCTCTACATGGTGAGGAGATAGAGCTGTAGTGACCTCTACATGGTGAGGAGATAGAGCTGTAGTGACCTCTACATGGTGAGGAGATAGAGCTGTAGTGACCTCTACATGGTGAGGAGATAGAGATAGAGCTGTAGTGGCCTCTACATGGTGAGGAGATAGAGATAGAGCTGTAGTGATCTCTACATGGCGAGGAGATAGAGCTGTAGTGATCTCTACATGGTGAGGAGATAGAGCTGTAGTGACCTCTACATGGTGAGGAGATAGAGCTGTAGTGACCTCTACATGGTGAGGAGATAGAGATAGAGCTGTAGTGGCCTCTACATGGTGAGGAGATAGAGATAGAGCTGTAGTGGCCTCTACATGGTGAGGAGATAGAGCTGTAGTGGTCTCTACATGGTGAGGAGTTGGAGCTGTAGGGACCTCTACATGGTGAGTTGATAGAGCTGTATTGACCTCTACATGGTGAGGAGATAGAGCTGTAGTGGTCTCTACATGGTGAGGAGATAGAGATAGAGGTGTAGTGGCCTCTACATGGTGAGGAGATAGAGCTAGAGGTGTAGTGACCTCTACATGGTGAGGAGATAGAGCTGTACTGACCTCTACCTGGTGAGGAGATAGAGCTGCAGTGGCCTCTACACGGTGAGGAGATAGAGATAGAGCTGTAGTGATCTCTACATGGTGAGGAGTTGGAGCTGTAGTGATCTCTACATGGTGAGGAGATAGAGCTGTAGTGATCTCTACATGGTGAGGAGATAGAGCTGTAGTGATCTCTACATGGTGAGGAGTTGGAGCTGTAGTGATCTCTACATGGTGAGGAGATAGAGCTGTAGTGGTCTCTACATGGTGAGGAGTTGGAGTTGTAGTGGTCTCTACATGGTGAGGAGATAGAGGTGTAGTGGTCTCTACATGGTGAGGAGTTGGAGCTGTAGTGGCCTCTACATGGTGAGGAGATAGAGATAGAACTGTAGTGACCTCTACATGGTGAGGAGATAGAGCTGTAGTGGCCTCTACATGGTGAGGAGATAGAGATAGAACTGTAGTGACCTCTACATGGTGAGGAGATAGAGCTGTAGTGACCTCTACATGGTGAGGAGATAGAGCTGTAGTGGCCTCTACATGGTGAGGAGATAGAGATAGAGCTGTAGTGACCTCTACATGGCGAGGAGATAGAGCTGTAGTGACCTCTACATGGCGAGGAGATAGAGCTGTAGTGACCTCTACATGGTGAGGAGATAGAGCTGTAGTGACCTCTACATGGTGAGGAGATAGAGCTGTAGGGACCTCTACATGGTGAGGAGATAGAGCTGTAGTGGCCTCTACATGGTGAGGAGATAGAGCTGTAGTGGCCTCTACATGGTGAGGAAATAGAGCTGTATTGACCTCTACATGGTGAGGAGATAGAGCTGTAGTGACCTCTACATGGTGAGGAGATGGAGATAGAGGTGTAGTGGCCTCTACATGGTGAGGAGATAGAGCTGTAGTGACCTCTACATGGTGAGGAGATAGAGCTGTAGTGATCTCTACATGGTGAGGAGATAGAGCTGTAGTGACCTCTACCTGGTGAGGAGATAGAGCTGCAGTGGCCTCTACACAGTGAGGAGATAGAGCTGTAGTGATCTCTACATGGTGAGGAGTTGGAGCTGTAGTGATCTCTACATGGTGAGGAGATAGAGCTGTAGTGACCTCTACATGGTGAGGAGATAGAGCTGTAGTGGCCTCTACATGGTGAGGAGATAGAGATAGAGCTGTAGTGACCTCTACATGGCGAGGAGATAGAGCTGTAGTGACCTCTACATGGTGAGGAGATAGAGCTGTAGTGACCTCTACATGGTGAGGAGATAGAGCTGCAGTGGCCTCTACATGGTGAGGAGATAGAGATAGAGCTGTAGTGACCTCTACATGGCGAGGAGATAGAGCTGTAGTGACCTCTACATGGCGAGGAGATAGAGCTGTAGTGACCTCTACATGGTGAGGAGATAGAGCTGTAGTGACCTCTACATGGTGAGGAGATAGAGCTGTAGGGACCTCTACATGGTGAGGAGATAGAGCTGTAGTGGCCTCTACATGGTGAGGAGATAGAGCTGTAGTGGCCTCTACATGGTGAGGAAATAGAGCTGTATTGACCTCTACATGGTGAGGAGATAGAGCTGTAGTGACCTCTACATGGTGAGGAGATGGAGATAGAGGTGTAGTGGCCTCTACATGGTGAGGAGATAGAGCTGTAGTGACCTCTACATGGTGAGGAGATAGAGCTGTAGTGATCTCTACATGGTGAGGAGATAGAGCTGTAGTGACCTCTACCTGGTGAGGAGATAGAGCTGCAGTGGCCTCTACACAGTGAGGAGATAGAGCTGTAGTGATCTCTACATGGTGAGGAGTTGGAGCTGTAGTGATCTCTACATGGTGAGGAGATAGAGCTGTAGTGACCTCTACATGGTGAGGAGATAGAGCTGTAGTGGCCTCTACATGGTGAGGAGATAGAGCTGCAGTGGCCTCTACACAGTGAGGAGATAGAGCTGTAGTGATCTCTACATGGTGAGGAGTTGGAGCTGTAGTGATCTCTACATGGTGAGGAGATAGAGCTGTAGTGACCTCTACATGGTGAGGAGATAGAGCTGTAGTGGCCTCTACATGGTGAGGAGATAGAGATAGAGCTGTAGTGACCTCTACATGGCGAGGAGATAGAGCTGTAGTGACCTCTACATGGTGAGGAGATAGAGCTGTAGTGACCTCTACATGGTGAGGAGATAGAGCTGTAGTGACCTCTACATGGTGAGGAGATAGAGATAGAGCTGTAGTGGCCTCTACATGGTGAGGAGATAGAGATAGAGCTGTAGTGGCCTCTACATGGTGAGGAGATAGAGCTGTAGTGGTCTCTACATGGTGAGGAGTTGGAGCTGTAGGGACCTCTACATGGTGAGTTGATAGAGCTGTAGTGGCCTCTACATGGTGAGGAGATAGAGCTGTAGTGGTCTCTACATGGTGAGGAGATAGAGCTGTATTGACCTCTACATGGTGAGGAGATAGAGCTGTAGTGACCTCTACATGGTGAGGAGATAGAGATAGAGGTGTAGTGGCCTCTACATGGTGAGGAGATAGAGCTAGAGGTGTAGTGACCTCTACATGGTGAGGAGATAGAGCTGTAGTGACCTCTACCTGGTGAGGAGATAGAGCTGCAGTGGCCTCTACATGGTGAGGAGATAGAGCTGTATTGACCTCTACATGGTGAGGAGATAGAGCTGTAGTGACCTCTACATGGTGAGGAGATAGAGATAGAGGTGTAGTGGCCTCTACATGGTGAGGAGATAGAGCTAGAGGTGTAGTGACCTCTACATGGTGAGGAGATAGAGCTGTAGTGACCTCTACATGGTGAGGAGATAGAGCTAGAGGTGTAGTGACCTCTACATGGTGAGGAGATAGAGCTGTAGTGACCTCTACATGGTGAGGAGATAGAGCTGTAGTGGCCTCTACATGGTGAGGAGATAGAGCTGTAGTGACCTCTACATGGTGAGGAGATAGAGCTGTAGGGACCTCTACATGGTGAGGAGATAGAGCTGTAGTGGCCTCTACATGGTGAGGAGATAGAGCTGTAGTGGCCTCTACATGGTGAGGAAATAGAGCTGTATTGACCTCTACATGGTGAGGAGATAGAGCTGTAGTGACCTCTACATGGTGAGGAGATGGAGATAGAGGTGTAGTGGCCTCTACATGGTGAGGAGATAGAGCTGTAGTGACCTCTACATGGTGAGGAGATAGAGCTGTAGTGATCT
>NC_092152.1:90189045-90211545 GCF_045791955.1 Oncorhynchus clarkii lewisi
GATGACCCCCCCTCTAGATAACAGTTAGAAGTGGTCCTATCTGATGACCTCCCCTCTAGATAACAGTTAGAAGTGGTCCTATCTGATGACCCCCCCTCTAGATAACAGTTAGAAGTGGTTCCTATCTGATTTATTTTCATTCTGATCTGTTTTATTTATTCTCTGACGATGCTGGTCCGTACTGTCTAGATAACTGCATCAGCTGGCTGTTAGAGGAGGCCCTCTCAGGTAACGAGGAGCAGAAACCAGTTGACTGTCCTCTGAGAGCAGACATGAGCGTCCTGGTGGAGCTGGCCCTGGGCTCCACTAAGGAACCCACCAACAGTCTCTGGAGCAACATGCAGGATTACGCCACCAGCAAAGGTACTGGGGGGGGGTGGATCTGGGGGAACTATAATACATGAGGGGTGGGGGGGGGTGGAACTATAATACATGATACTATTGAGTGATGCCTGCTCTCTGTTGAATGCTCCCACAGTTTATTCAGTTTATTGACTGATGCCCGCTCTCTGTTAAATGCTCCCACAATTTATTGAGTGATGCCCGCTCTCTGTTGAATGCTCCCACAGTTTTTTGAGTAATGCCCGCTCTCTGTTGAATGCTCCCATAGTTTATTGAGTGATGCCTGCTCTCTGTTGAATTTTCCCACAGTTTATTCAGTTTATTGAGTGATGCCCGCTCTCTGTTGAATGCTCCCACAGTTTATTGAGTGATCCCTGCTCTCTGTTGAATGCTCCCACAGATTGAGTGATGCCTGCTCTCTGTTACATGCTCCCACAGTTTGAGTGATGCCCGCTCTCTGTTAAATGCTCCCACAGTTTGAGTGATGCCCACTCTCTGTTGAATGCTCCCACAGTTTGAGTGATGCCTGCTCTCTGTTGAATGCTCCCACAGCTGTTTGAGTGATGCCCGATCTCTGTTGAATGCTCCCACAGTTTATTGAGTGATGCCTGCTCTCTGTTGTTTGCTCCCACTGTTTATTCAGTTTATTGAGTGATGCCCGCTCTCTGTTAAATGCTCCCACGTTTTTTGAGGGATTCCCGCTCTCTGTTAAATGCTCCCACAGTTTATTCAGTTTATTGACTGATGCCTGCTCTCTGTTAAATGCTCCCACAATTTATTGAGTGATGCCCGCTCTCTGTTGAATGCTCCCACAGTTTTTTGAGTAATGCCCGCTCTCTGTTGAATGCTCCCATAGTTTATTGAGTGATGCCTGCTCTCTGTTGAATTTTCCCACAGTTTATTCAGTTTATTGAGTGATGCCCGCTCTCTGTTGAATGCTCCCACAGTTTATTGAGTGATCCCTGCTCTCTGTTGAATGCTCCCACAGATTGAGTGATGCCTGCTCTCTGTTACATGCTCCCACAGTTTGAGTGATGCCCGCTCTCTGTTAAATGCTCCCACAGTTTGAGTGATGCCCACTCTCTGTTGAATGCTCCCACAGTTTGAGTGATGCCTGCTCTCTGTTGAATGCTCCCACAGTTGTTTGAGTGATGCCCGATCTCTGTTGAATGCTCCCACAGTTTATTGAGTGATGCCTGCTCTCTGTTGTTTGCTCCCACTGTTTATTCAGTTTATTGAGTGATGCCCGCTCTCTGTTAAATGCTCCCACGTTTTTTGAGGGATTCCCGCTCTCTGTTAAATGCTCCCACAGTTTATTCAGTTTATTGAGTGATGCCCGCTCTCTGTTGAATGCTCCCACTGTTAGAGTGATGCCCGCTCTCTGTTGAATGCTCCTACAGTTTGAGTGATGCCCGCTCTCTGTTGAATGCTCCCACTGTTTGAGTGATGCCCGCTCACTGTTGAATGCTCCCACAGTTTATTCAGTTTATTGAGTGATGCCCGCTCTCTGTTAAATGCTCCCACAATTTATTCAGTTTATTGAGTGATGTCCACTCTCTGTTGAATTCTCCCACAGTTTGAGTGATGCCCGCTCTCTGCTGAATGCTCGCACAGTTTATTGAGTGATGCCCGCTCTCTGTTAAATGCTCCCACAGTTTATTGAGTGATGCCCGCTCTCTGTTAAATGCTCCCACAGTTGAATCAGTCTATTGAGTGATGCCCAGTCTCTGTTGAATGCTCCCACAGTTTATTCAGTTTATTGAGTGATGCCCGCTCTCTGTTAAATGCTCCCACAGTTTATTGAGTGATGCCCGCTCTCTGTTACATGCTCCCACAGTTGAATCAGTCTATTGAGTGATGCCCAGTCTCTGCTAAATGCTCCCACAGTCTATTGAGTGATGCCCAGTCTCTGCTAAATGCTCCCACAGTCTATTGAGTGATGCCCAGTCTCTGCTAAATGCTCCCACAGTCTATTGAGTGATGCCCGCTCTCTGTTAAATGCTCCCACAGTTGAATCAGTCTATTGAGTGATGCCCAGTCTCTGCTAAATGCTCCCACAGTCTATTGAGTGATGCCCAGTCTCTGTTGAATGCTCCCACAGTTGAATCAGTCTATTGAGTGATGCCCAGTCTCTGTTAAATGCTCCCACAGTCTATTGAGTGATGCCCGCTCTCTGTTAAATGCTCCCACAGTTGAATCAGTCTATTGAGTGATGCCCAGTCTCTGCTAAATGCTCCCACAGTCTATTGAGTGATGCCCAGTCTCTGTTGAATGCTCCCACAGTTGAATCAGTCTATTGAGTGATGCCCGCTCTCTGTTAAATGCTCCCACAGTTGAATCAGTCTATTGAGTGATGCCCAGTCTCTGTTAAATGCTCCCACAGTTGAATCAGTCTATTGAGTGATGCCCGCTCTCTGCTAAATGCTCCCACAGTTTATTCTGTTTCTTTTCAGTTCATTCCGTGTCATGGAGCATCCAGCAGTGTGTGGGCATCCATCTTTCTTTCATGACAGATTAGTAGTGTAGAATAAGCAGTGTATTAGTGCTGCTGTGACATGTAGTGATGTCCATGTGTTTGTGTTCCAGACTGGGACAACGCCTCTCTCTGTAATGAGACCTTATTGGACACCGTGTCCAGGTTTGTCCTGGCTGCTCTGCTGAAGCACACCGGCCTGCTGGGCCAAGCCTGTGGAGAGGGCAGGTAATTCTACTGCACACCCATCATGGTTCTGCCTTCCCAATGGCGCCCTATAGACCAGAGCCCTATATAGTGGTACTACTATAGACCAGAGCCCTATTCCCTATATAGTGGTACTACTATAGACCAGAGCCCTATATAGTGGTACTACTATAGACCAGAGCCCTATTCCCTATATAGTGGTACTACTATAGACCAGAGCCCTATTCCCTATATAGTGGTACTACTATAGACCAGGGCCCTATTCCCTATATAGTGGTACTACTATAGACCAGAGCCCTATTCCCTATATAGTGGTACTACTATAGACAAGAGTCCTATTCCCTATATAGTGCACTGCTATAGACCAGAGCCCTATTCCCTATATAGTACACTACTATAGACCAGAGCCCAATTCCTTATATAGTGGCACTGCTATAGACCAGAGCCCAATTCCTTATATAGTGCACTGCTATAAACCAGAGCCCTATGCCCTATATAGTACACTACTATAGACCAGAGCCCTATTCCCTATATAGTGGTACTACTATAGACCAGAATCCTATTTCCTATATAGTACACTACTATAGACCAGAGCCCTATTGCCTATATAGTGTACTACTTTAGACCAGAGCCCTATTCCCTATATAGTACACTACTATAGACAAGAGCCCTATATAGTGGTGCTACTATAGACCAGAGCCCTATTCCCTATATAGTACACTACTATAGACCAGAGCCCTATTCCCTATATAATGGTACTACTATAGACCAGAGCCCTATTCCCTATATAGTACACTACTATAGACCAAAGCCCTATTCCCTATATAGTACACTACTATAGACCAGAGCCCTATTCCCTATATAGTGGTACTACTATAGACCAGAGCCCTATTCCCTATATAGTGCTACTACTATAGACCAGAGCCCTATTCCCTATATAGTACACTACTATAGACCAGAGCCCTATTCCCTATATAGTGGTACTACTATAGACCAGAGCCCTATTCCCTATATAGTGGTACTGCTATAGACCAGAGCCCTATTCCCTATATAGTACACTACTATAGACCAGAGCCCTATTCCCTATATAGTGCTACTACTATAGACCAGAGCCCTATTCCCTATATAGTACACTACTATAGACCAGAGCCCTATTCCCTATATAGTGGTACTACTATAGACCAGAGCCCTATTCCCTATATAGTGGTACTGCTATAGACCAGAGCCCTATTCCCTATATAGTGGTACTACTATAGACCAGAGCCCTATTCCCTATATAGTGGTATTGCTATAGACCAGTGCCCTATTCCCTATATAGTGGTACTACTATAGACCAGAGCCCTATTCCCTATATAGTGGTACTACTATAGACCAGAGCCCTATTCCCTATATAGTGGTACTACTATAGACCAGAGCCCTATTCCCTATATAGTAGACTACTATAGACCAGAGCCCTATTCCCTATATAGTGGTACTACTATAGACCAGAGCCCTATTCCCTATATAGTGGTACCACTATAGACCAGAGCCCTATTCCCTATATAGTGGTACTACTATAGACCCGAGCCCTATTCCCTGTATAGTGCACTACTTTAGACCAGGGTCAGTAGGACTCTTGCACCCTATTCCCCTAAATAGTGCACTACTTTAGACCAGGGTCAGTAGAATTCTGGCACCCTATTCCCTACATAGTGCACTACTTTAGACCAGGGTCAGTAGGACTCTGGCACCCTATTCCCTACATAGTGCACTACTTTAGACCAGGGTCAGTAGGACTCTGGCACCCTATTCCCTACATAGTGCACTACTTTAGACCAGGGTCAGTAGGACTCTGGCACCCTATTCCCTACATAGTGCACTACATTAGACCAGGGTCAGTAGGACTCTGGCACCCTATTCCCTACATAGTGCACTACATTAGACCAGGGTCAGTAGGATTCTGGAGCCCTATATGGTGTCATTTGACACATGCCTGGTCTATTTCATGTGGCAGGCTGGGTTCACCAGTCAGTGTGTCTCTGTGTGTGTGTTTCCTAACCAGGTACCAGCCTTGTAAGATGCTGGCCGAGGTCTACCGTTGTGTGTACAAGGTCAGGAACCGCCTGCTGGCCTGCAAGAACATGAACGCCGTCCAGACACGCTCGTCTTCCCGCGAGAGGAGGGTAAGTGACCCGGCTCGTCTTTCGGGTAACTGGTCCCGTTGGTCCATGAAACATCCTTCCAGTCCCACGTCAGGGTCTGCTGCCTTGTTCCCACATCAACCCTTAAACCCCTCTACATCCTAGAGACACTTACGGGAAATGCTTCGCTGGTGCTTTTCAGAATGGAGTCCTTTGACCTCTTAACCCCCCACGGGTCCTCAGTTCAATTTAAAGAGATTCTTCTGGATTTATTTATTTATTTTACTTCCCCAGAGTCAGATGAACTTGTAGATACTATTTTTATGTCTCTGCATCCGGTATGAAGGAAGTTCGAGGTAGTTTCGTGAGCCAATGCTAACTAGCGTTAGCGCAATGTCTAAAGGTCTATGGTATGTACTAGCATGCTAGCAGTGTGCAACATGCCACTAGTGTCTCCTTGTGATAGTTTGTCACAAAAAACCTGTACTTGGCACTGATCAGATTGTTTGTGTTTGTTGACGGGTGTCTTCTACTGTGCCTGATCAGATTGTTTGTGTTTGTTGACGGGTGTCTTCCACTGTGCCTGATCAGATTGTTACAAAGCAGTGCAATGCAAGGGAGGTTTAGTTACAAAATGACAAACTATTTTACACTTGACATTGTAATGTTACTCTACTAGCAACTACATTTGTTATATTCAGCGTGACATTCATGTGAGCAGTATAATGTGATTACAACCCAAAAATAATGTGAAATGCTCTCATGACTTCGCTACGACATAAATATATTTTGACTACTTTACTGTTTGTCTGGGCTTGTGAACAGTAGCCTGCCAGCAGGCCTCGGCGGAGCACTGCCCCCTGGGAGATGAAATGCACTCTGGGAATCGTAGTATGCTGATTCAAATCCTTCGTATTTCTATGCCATGTGTAGACTATTGCAATTATAGAAGCTTCAGAAATGAGCTTCAATGTTTTTGATGTCGTTTTGGAACTAAGCTGTTCATTTCATACAGTACATGAAATGGTTTAGCTGTAATGAATAATTCATCATAGGTCTAATGAAAGTAATTTGACTCCATATCGTGGCCATAGATGAGCAAATGAACCCTGATGTGTATGAAATTACATTTTAAAACAGTTTAGATGTAATTATAAAATATGGTTTTGAATTGGGAAATTTAAGGTAATCTTCTGTTATTTAATATGGTGTGTTATATTTTTAAATAAATTGAATATAGTATAGAATATTATATATTTGTTATTTAATTTAAAAAAAATATATAAATTGAATATAGTTTAGAATATATTATATTTGTTATTTAATATGATAGTACCATGATTTTTTGAAATACATTGAGTATAGTATAGAATATATAACTAATATAACTTTTCAGCGTCCTGCTACTCATGCCAGGAATATAGTATATGCATATGATTAGTATGTGTGGATAGAAAACACTCTGAAGTTTCTAAAACTGGTTAAATCACGGCTGTGACTATAACAGATCGTGTGTTTCATTGAAAAACGCAAGAAAAACTGCTCTCTGAAAGCAAAAAATAATTTCCATAAGTCACTTCCACCAGTTGTTAAAAGAGAACAGAATTGAATGGCAATCTGCCTGCAATTCATACAAATTCCGCACGATGGCGCCATTGTCCTAATTTTCAATTGAATTAATTGTTGGAAAATCCTTCTATCTGAACTCCATTTTCCCAGTCTTCACCCGGATGCAGTTGAGGGAGATATCAGATGGCATTGTTTTTGAAGTGAAGACCTATTGAAGAGACATCGCCCTGTAATCATTTTGATAGATTATAAACGTTTACTAATACCTAAAGTTGGATTACAAAAGGATTTCGAAGTGTTTTGTGAAAGTTTATCGTCGACTTTTTTAATTTTAAAAAATTACGCAGCGTTTAAAAACGATGATTTTTTCTGAATGACACAGCTTCCATACAAAGCTATTTTGGGTATATATGGACCGATTTAAACGAAAAAAAGACCCAATAGTGATGTTTATGGGGCATATAGGAGTGCCAAGAAAGAAGCTCGTCTAAGGTAATGAATGTTTTATATTTTATTTCTGCGTTTTGGGTAGCGCCGGCTATCGCAAAATCTGTTGTTTACGTGTCGAGCTGGCATTTTGGGGGGTGCATGCTATCAGATAATAGCTTCTGATGCTTTCGCCGAAAAGCATTTTAAAAATCTGACTTACTGGCTAGGTTCACAACGAGTGTAGCTTTAATTCAATACCCTGCTTGTGAATTTTGATCAAAGATTGAGTTGTAACGAGTACATTTAGCATTTAGCGTAGCGCATTTGCATTTCCAGGGGCATACTTGAGACGCAGGGTCAAGAAGTTAAGCTAAAACACATTATGTTTTGGCCGTGGTATCGTTGAGTTTTTTTTTCGGTATCGAGTATCGTGACACTAAACCTGATATTCTGGTATCGTGACACTAAACCTGATATTCTGGTATCGTGATACTAAACCTGATATTCTGGTATCGTGATACTAAACCTGATATTCTGGTATTGTGACACTAAACCTGATATTCTGGTATCGTGATACTAAACCTGATATTCTGGTATCGTGACACTAAACCTGATATTCTGGTATCGTGACACTAAACCTGATATTCTGGTATCGTGACACTAAACCTGATATTCTGGTATCGTGATACTAAACCTGATATTCTGGTATCGTGACACTAAACCTGATATTCTGGTATCGTGATACTAAACCTGATATTCTGGTATTGTGACACTAAACCTGATATTCTGGTATCGTGATACTAAACCTGATATTCTGGTATCGTGACACTAAACATGATATTCTGGTATCGTGACACTAAACCTGATATTCTGGTATCGTGACACTAAACATGATATTCTGGTATCGTGACACTAAACCTGATATTCTGGTATCGTGATACTAAACCTGATATTCTGGTATCGTGACACTAAACCTGATATTCTGGTATCGTGACACTAAACCTGATATTCTGGTATCGTGACACTAAACCTGATATTCTGGTATCGTGACACTAAACCTGATATTCTGGTATCGTGACACTAAACCTGATATTCTGGTATCGTGACACTAAACCTGATATTCTGGTATCGTGACAACACTTTTAACGGGTGTCCGGTGTTGTGCCCGATCAGATTTCAGACAATCAGGACTCGCTGGAGATGGACCCCCAGGAGCACTCGTTCACGAGGACCATCGACGAGGAGGCGGAGCTAGAAGAGAGGACGGACCGAGAAAGGGAGGATGTGCATCAGGAGCAAGATGAGGAAGAGGAGGAGAGAGAGCACGAAGTCATGACCGCTGGGAGTGAGTGGTTCACTTTACTGCAATGACACAACACTCTCACTGAATGTACTCCTACCAGACTGTCACTGAATAGACTGTCACTGAACACACTGCTACCTAGCAGACTGTCACTGAACACACTGCTACCTAGCAGACTGTCACTGAACACACTGCTATCTAGCAGACTGTCACTGAACACACTGCTACCTAGCAGACTGTCACTGAACACACTGCTACCTAGCAGACTGTCACTGAACACACTGCTACCTAGCAGACTGTCACTGAACACACTGCTACCTAGCAGACTGTCACTGAACACACTGCTATCTAGCAGACTGTCACTGAACACACTGCTACCTAGCAGACTGTCACTGAACACACTTCTACCTAGCAGACTGTCACTGAACACACTGCTATCTAGCAGACTGTCACTGAACACACTGCTACCTAGCAGACTGTCACTGAACACACTGCTACCTAGCAGACTGTCACTGAACACACTGCTACCTAGCAGACTGTCACTGAACACACTTCTACCTAGCAGACTGTCACTGAACACACTGCTATCTAGCAGACTGTCACTGAATAGACTGTCACTGAACACACTGCTACCTAGCAGACTGTCACTGAACACACTGCTACATAGCAGACTGTCACTGAATAGACTGTCACTGAACACAATGCTACCTACCAGACTGTCACTGAATAGACTGTCACTGAACACACTGCTACCTAGCAGACTGTCACTGAACACACTGCTACATAGCAGACTGTCACTGAATAGACTGTCACTGAACACACTGCTACCTACCAGACTGTCACTGAACACACTGCTACATAGCAGACTGTCACTGAATAGACTGTCACTGAACACACTGCTATCTACCAGACTGTCACTGAACACACTGCTACCTAGCAGACTGTCACTGAACACACTGCTACATAGCAGACTGTCACTGAACACACTGCTACCTAGCAGACTGTCACTGAATAGACTGTCACTGAACACACTGCTACCTAGCAGACTGTCACTGAACACACTGCTACCTAGCAGACTGTCACTAAACACACTGCTACATAGCAGACTGTCACTGAACACACTGCTACCTAGCAGACTGTCACTGACTAGACTGTCACTGAACACACTGCTACCTAGCAGACTGTCACTGACTAGACTGTCACTGAACACACTGCTACCTAGCAGACTGTCACTGAACACACTGCTACATAGCAGACTGTCACTGAACACACTGCTACCTAGCAGACTGTCACTGAACACACTGCTACCTAGCAGACTGTCACTGAACACACTGCTACCTAGCAGACTGTCACTGAACACACTGCTACCTAGCAGACTGTCACTGAATAGACTGTCACTGAACACACTGCTACCTACCAGACTGTCACTGAGCACTGTCACTGAACACACTGCTACCTACCAGACTGTCACTGAATAGACTGTCACTGAACACACTGCTACCTACCAGACTGTCACTGAATAGACTGTCACTGAACACACTGCTACCTAGCAGACTGTCACTGAACACTGTCACTGAACACACTGCTACCTACCAGACTGTCACTGAATAGACTGTCACTGAACACACTGCTACCTAGCAGACTGTCACTGAACACTGTCACTGAACACACTGCTACCTACCAGACTGTCACTGAATAGACTGTCACTGAACACACTGCTACCTAGCAGACTGTCACTGAACACACTGCTATCTAGCAGACTGTCACTGAACACACTGCTACCTAGCAGACTGTCACTGAACACACTGCTACCTAGCAGACTGTCACTGAACACACTGCTACCTAGCAGACTGTCACTGAACACACTTCTACCTAGCAGACTGTCACTGAACACACTTCTACCTAGCAGACTGTCACTGAATAGACTGTCACTGAACACACTTCTACCTAGCAGACTGTCACTGAACACACTGCTATCTAGCAGACTGTCACTGAACACACTGCTACCTAGCAGACTGTCACTGAACACACTGCTATCTAGCAGACTGTCACTGAACACACTGCTACCTAGCAGACTGTCACTGAACACACTGCTACATAGCAGACTGTCACTGAATAGACTGTCACTGAACACACTGCTACCTACCAGACTGTCACTGAACACACTGCTATCTAGCAGACACATCTTCCTCTTCCTCCCTGAATTCACTTGGACTGAATATGTTTTAAACACTCAAGAGCACATGCAGGGAGTGAATGCATGGGAGAGGGAGAAGATGGATGCTAGTTTAGATTTTACCGTGACCTTTTTGGTCCATATATAGAGTCTAAAGCAATGGTCAGTTAAATGAGCCAACCAAGATCCCGGGTAACGGGAGAGCACAAACCAACCGCAATCAGACGTTGATCTCTGTTGCACAGCAGGGGGTTGTATTTCTAGTGAAAGGGATGTCGATGTGATAGCAGCGTAGACTACAGGTCGTTACTACAAACGGAGGAGGTGACGAGGAAACTACAGTTAAAACGTCTTCAGTAACAGCTGAAAACACACATATCAGCGTGGAGTTGACCTGCGGTTTATACCAGTTTGTCAGGTGTTGACCTCGTTGCTGCATGCCACATCTGTCTCTGTAACTCTGGCTAACCGTTGGACAAGTTCAGTCCCAATAATATTTGATTTGATGTTTGCTCCAAAACAAATCTGCGAGGTCTATTATGAGAAGGAATGAGGACTTGTATTTACGGTTCAAAATAGCACCTAGCTCCTTCTCCTGACCTACGGTGCCACCAGTTCAAACCCAATAGCTGTAATCAATAGCAGGGCTATGGCTCCACCTAGCCGACCAATGGGCTCCCAAAGGTACAGGTATAGGACAAAGGTACAGGGATAGGACAAAGGTACAGGGAATAGGACGAAGGTACAGGGATAGGTACAGGGATAGGACAAAGGTACAGGGATAGGACAAAGGTACAGGGATAGGACAAAGGTACAGGGAATAGGACGAAGGTACAGGGATAGGTACAGGGATAGGACAAAGGTACAGGGATAGGACAAAGGTACAGGGAATAGGACAAAGGTACAGGGATAGGTACAGGGATAGGACAAAGGTACAGGGATAGGACAAAGGTACAGGGATAGGACAAAGGTACAGGGATAGGTACAGGGATAGGACAAAGGCACAGGGATAGGACAAAGGTACAGGGATAGGTACAGGGGATAGGACAAAGGTAGAGGGATAGGACAAAGGTACAGGGATAGGACAAAGGTACAGGGATAGGACAAAGGTTCAGGGATAGGTACAGGGATAGGACAAACGTACAGAGATAGGTACAGGGATAGGACAAAGGTACAGGGATAGGACAAAGGTACAGGGAATAGGACAAAGGTACAGGGATAGGACAAAGGATAGGACAAAGGTACAGGGATAGGTACAGGGATAGGACAAAGGTACAGGGATAGGACAAAGGTACAGGGAATAGGACAAAGGTACAGGGATAGGACAAAGGATAGGACAAAGGTACAGGGATAGGACAAAGGTACAGGGATAGGACAAAGGATAGGACAAAGGTACAGGGAATAGGACAAAGGTACAGGGATAGGACAAAGGATAGGACAAAGGTACAGGGATAGGTACAGGGGATAGGACAAAGGTACAGGGATAGGACAAAGGTACAGGGATAGGACAAAGGTACAGGGATAGGACAAAGGTACAGGGATAGGTACAGGGATAGGACAAAGGTACAGGGATAGGACAAAGGTACAGGGAATAGGACAAAGGTACAGGGATAGGACAAAGGATAGGACAAAGGTACAGGGATAGGTACAGGGATAGGACAAAGGTACAGGGATAGGACAAAGGTACAGGGAATAGGACAAAGGTACAGGGATAGGACAAAGGATAGGACAAAGGTACAGGGATAGGTACAGGGATAGGACAAAGGTACAGGGATAGGACAAATGTACAGGGATAGGTACAGGGATAGGACAAAGGTACAGGGATAGGACAAAGGTACAGGGATAGGACAAATGTACAGGGATAGGACAAAGGTACAGGGATAGGACAAAGGTACAGGGATAGGGCAAATGTACAGGGATAGGTACAGGGATAGGACAAACGTACAGAGATAGGTACAGGGATAGGACAAAGGTACAGGGATAGGACAAAGGATAGGACAAAGGTACAGGGATAGGTACAGGGATAGGACAAAGGTACAGGGATAGGACAAATGTACAGGGATAGGTACAGGGATAGGGCAAAGGTACAGGGATAGGACAAAGGTACAGGGATAGGACAAAGGATAGGACAAAGGTACAGGGATAGGTACAGGGATAGGACAAAGGTACAGGGATAGGACAAATGTACAGGGATAGGTACAGGGATAGGGCAAAGGTACAGGGATAGGACAAAGGTACAGGGATAGGACAAAGGATAGGACAAAGGTACAGGGATAGGACAAAGGTACAGGGATAGGACAAAGGATAGGACAAAGGTACAGGGAATAGGACAAAGGTACAGGGATAGGACAAAGGATAGGACAAAGGTACAGGGATAGGTACAGGGGATAGGACAAAGGTACAGGGATAGGACAAAGGTACAGGGATAGGACAAAGGTACAGGGATAGGACAAAGGTACAGGGATAGGTACAGGGATAGGACAAAGGTACAGGGATAGGACAAAGGTACAGGGAATAGGACAAAGGTACAGGGATAGGACAAAGGATAGGACAAAGGTACAGGGATAGGTACAGGGATAGGACAAAGGTACAGGGATAGGACAAAGGTACAGGGAATAGGACAAAGGTACAGGGATAGGACAAAGGATAGGACAAAGGTACAGGGATAGGTACAGGGATAGGACAAAGGTACAGGGATAGGACAAATGTACAGGGATAGGTACAGGGATAGGACAAAGGTACAGGGATAGGACAAAGGTACAGGGATAGGACAAATGTACAGGGATAGGACAAAGGTACAGGGATAGGACAAAGGTACAGGGATAGGGCAAATGTACAGGGATAGGTACAGGGATAGGACAAACGTACAGAGATAGGTACAGGGATAGGACAAAGGTACAGGGATAGGACAAAGGATAGGACAAAGGTACAGGGATAGGTACAGGGATAGGACAAAGGTACAGGGATAGGACAAATGTACAGGGATAGGTACAGGGATAGGGCAAAGGTACAGGGATAGGACAAAGGTACAGGGATAGGACAAAGGATAGGACAAAGGTACAGGGATAGGTACAGGGATAGGACAAAGGTACAGGGATAGGACAAATGTACAGGGATAGGTACAGGGATAGGGCAAAGGTACAGGGATAGGACAAAGGTACAGGGATAGGACAAAGGATAGGACAAAGGTACAGGGATATGTACAGGGATAGGACAAAGGTACAGGGATAGGACAAATGTACAGGGATAGGACAAAGGTACAGGGATAGGACAAAGGATAGGACAAAGGTATAGGGATAGGTACAGGGATAGGACAACGGTACAGGGATAGGACAAAGGTACAGGGATAGGACAAAGGTACAGGGATAGGACAAAGGTACAGGGATAGGACAAATGTACAGGGATAGGTACAGGGATAGGACAAAGGTACAGGGATAGGACAAAGGTACAGGGATAGGACAAAGGTACAGGGATAGGTACAGGGATAGGACAACGGTACAGGGATAGGACAAAGGTACAGGGATAGGACAAGGGGACCTAGGTTGTACAGCCTTGAATGAGTCTTAGTGTAGTCTGGCAGGACTAGCCTGGGTTAGAGCCTTGAATGAGTCTTACTGTAGTCTGGCAGGACTAGCCTGGGTTAGAGCCTCATTGACCTACGCCACGGCGTGGTTCGTCACACAGCTTCCCTTTTAACCCAGCGCCCTGTGTGATGTCTCTCTGTGTCTGTCTGTCGCACGGCACAGAAATCTTTCAATGTTTCCTCTCAGCGCGGGAGGCGGCGAGGAGCCGAGAGAGGGAGAGGGCCAGCAGCAGCGCCGGGGGAGGCCTGACCTCAGGAGGAACCAGAGGAGGAGGGGGAGGTAAGGGAAGGAGGAGTTGGAGGGGGAGGGAAGGAGGAGGGGGAGGTAAGGAGGTGGTGGAGGGGGTGGTAAGGGAAGGAGGAGGTGGAGGAGGAGATGGAGGTAAGTGAAGGAGGAGGAGGAGAGGGAGGTAAGTGAAGGAGGAGGAGGGGGAGGTAAGGGGAGGAGGAGGAGGGGGAGGTAAGGGGAGGAGGTGGAGGAGGGGGAGATGGAAAAGGAGGGGTGGTGGTGGGGAAAGTTATTTCAGTATAATATAATATGTAACTATGAGGAGGTGGGGAAGGTTATTTCAGTATAATATAATATGTAACTATGAGGAGGTGGGGAAGGTTATTTCAGTATAATATAATATGTAACTATGAGGTGGTGGGGAAGGTTATTTCAGTATAATATGTAACTATGAGGAGGTGGGGAAGGTTATTTCAGTATAATATAATATGTAACTATGAGGAGGTGGGGAAGGTTATTTCAGTATAATATAATATGTAACTATGAGGAGGTGGGGAAGGTTATTTCAGTATAATATAATATGTAACTATGAGGAGGTGGGGAAGGTTATTTCAGTATAATATAATATGTAACTATGAGGAGGTGGGGAAGGTTATTTCAGTATAATATAATATGTAACTATGAGGAGGTGGGGAAGGTTATTTCAGTATAATATAATATGTAACTATGAGGAGGTGGGGAAGGTTATTTCAGTATAATATAGTATGTAACTATGAGGAGGTGGGGAAGGTTATTTCAGTATAATATAATATGTAACTATGAGGAGGTGGGGAAGGTTATTTCAGTATAATATAATATGTAACTATGAGGAGGTGGGGAAGGTTATTTCAGTATAATATAATATGTAACTATGAGGAGGTGGGGAAGGTTATTTCAGTATAATATAATATGTAACTATGAGGAGGTGGGGAAGGTTATTTCAGTATAATATAATATGTAACTATGAGGAGGTGGGGAAGGTTATTTCAGTATAATATAATATGTAACTATGAGGAGGTGGGGAAGGTTATTTCAGTATAATATAATATGTAACTATGAGGAGGTGGGGAAGGTTATTTCAGTATAATATAATATGTAACTATGAGGAGGTGGGGAAGGTTATTTCAGTATAATATAATATGTAACTATGAGGAGGTGGGGAAGGTTATTTCAGTATAATATGTAACTATGAGGAGGTGGGGAAGGTTATTTCAGTATAATATAATATGTAACTATGAGGAGGTGGGGAAGGTTATTTCAGTATAATATAATATGTAACTATGAGGAGGTGGGGAAGGTTATTTCAGTATAATATAATATGTAACTATGAGGAGGTGGGGAAGGTTATTTCAGTATAATATAATATGTAACTATGAGGAGGTGGGGAAGGTTATTTCAGTATAATATAAGATGTAACTATGAGGAGGTGGGGAAGGTTATTTCAGTATAATATAATATGTAACTATGAGGAGGTGGGGAAGGTTATTTCAGTATAATATAATATGTAACTATGAGGAGGTGGGGAAGGTTATTTCAGTATAATATAATATGTAACTATGAGGAGGTGGGGAAGGTTATTTCAGTATAATATAATATGTAACTATGAGGAGGTGGGGAAGGTTATTTCAGTATAATATAATATGTAACTATGAGGAGGTGGGGAAGGTTATTTCAGTATAATATAATATGTAACTATGAGGAGGTGGGGAAGGTTATTTCAGTATAATATAATATGTAACTATGAGGAGGTGGGGAAGGTTATTTCAGTATAATATAATATGTAACTATGAGGAGGTGGGAAGGTTATTTCAGTATAATATAATATGTAACTATGAGGAGGTGGGGAAGGTTATTTCAGTATAATATAATATGTAACTATGAGGAGGTGGGGAAGGTTATTTCAGTATAATATAATATGTAACTATGAGGAGGTGGGGAAGGTTATTTCAGTATAATATAATATAATATGTAACTATGAGGAGGTGGGGAAGGTTATTTCAGTATAATATAATATGTAACTATGAGGAGGTGGGGAAGGTTATTTCAGTATAATATAATATGTAACTATGAGGAGGTGGGGAAGGTTATTTCAGTATAATATGTAACTATGAGGAGGTGGGGAAGGTTATTTCAGTATAATATAATATGTAACTATGAGGAGGTGGGGAAGGTTATTTCAGTATAATATAATATGTAACTATGAGGAGGTGGGGAAGGTTATTTCAGTATAATATAATATGTAACTATGAGGAGGTGGGGAAGGTTATTTCAGTATAATATAATATGTAACTATGAGGAGGTGGGGAAGGTTATTTCAGTATAATATAATATGTAACTATGAGGAGGTGGGGAAGGTTATTTCAGTATAATATAATATGTAACTATGAGGAGGTGGGGAAGGTTATTTCAGTATAATATAGTATGTAACTATGAGGAGGTGGGGAAGGTTATTTCAGTATAATATAATATGTAACTATGAGGAGGTGGGGAAGGTTATTTCAGTATAATATAATATGTAACTATGAGGAGGTGGGGAAGGTTATTTCAGTATAATATAATATGTAACTATGAGGAGGTGGGGAAGGTTATTTCAGTATAATATAATATGTAACTATGAGGAGGTGGGAAGGTTATTTCAGTATAATATAATATGTAACTATGAGGAGGTGGGGAAGGTTATTTCAGTATAATATAATATGTAACTATGAGGAGGTGGGGAAGGTTATTTCAGTATAATATAATATGTAACTATGAGGAGGTGGGGAAGGTTATTTCAGTATAATATAATATGTAACTATGAGGAGGTGGGGAAGGTTATTTCAGTATAATATGTAACTATGAGGAGGTGGGGAAGGTTATTTCAGTATAATATAATATGTAACTATGAGGAGGTGGGGAAGGTTATTTCAGTATAATATAATATGTAACTATGAGGAGGTGGGGAAGGTTATTTCAGTATAATATAATATGTAACTATGAGGAGGTGGGGAAGGTTATTTCAGTATAATATAATATGTAACTATGAGGAGGTGGGGAAGGTTATTTCAGTATAATATAATATGTAACTATGAGGAGGTGGGGAAGGTTATTTCAGTATAATATAATATGTAATTATGAGGAGGTGGGAAGGTTATTTCAGTATAATATAATATGTAACTATGAGGAGGTGGGGAAGGTTATTTCAGTATAATATAATATGTAATTATGAGGAGGTGGGAAGGTTATTTCAGTATAATATAATATGTAACTATGAGGAGGTGGGAAGGTTATTTCAGTATAATATAATATGTAACTATGAGGAGGTGGGGAAGGTTGTAACGTATGGTTGGTAATGTGTGGTTTTGTATGGTTGTAATGTATGGTTTTGTATGGTTGTTTAACGTGTGGTTTTGTATGGTTGTAATGTATGGTTTTGTATGGTTGTTTAACGTGTGGTTTTGTATGGTTGTAATGTGTGGTTTTGTATGGTTTTGTGCGGTTGTAATGTATGGTTTTGTATGGTTGTAATGTATGGTTTTGTACAGTTGTAATGTATGGTTGTAATGTTTGGTTTTGTATGGTTGTAATGTATGGTTTTGTATGGTTGTAATGTATGGTTGTAATGTGTGGTTTTGTATGGTTGTAATGTATGGTTTTGTATGGTTGTTTAACGTGTGGTTTTGTATGGTTGTAATGTATGGTTTTGTATGGTTTTGTATGGTTGTAATGTATGGTTGTAATGTAAGGTTTTGTATGGTTGTAATGTATGGTTTTGTATGGTTGTAATGTGTGGTTTTGTATGGTTGTAATGTGTGGTTTTGTATGGTTGTTTAACGTGTGGTTTTGTATGGTTGTAATGTGTGGTTTTGTATGGTTGTAATGTGTGGTTTTGTATGGTTGTAATGTATGGTTTTGTGTGGTTTTGTATGGTTGTAATGTATGGGTTTGTATGGTTGTAATGTGTGGTTTTGTATGGTTGTAATGTATGGTTTTGTATGGTTGTAATGTATGGTTTTGTATGGTTGTAATGTATGGTTGTAATGTATGGTTTTGTATGGTTGTAATGTATGGTTTTGTATGGTTGTAATGTATGGTTGTAATGTATGGTTGTAACGTGTGGTTTTGTATGGTTGTTTAACGTGTGGTTTTGTATGGTTGTAATGTGTGGTTTTGTATGGTTGTAATGTATGGTTTTGTGTGGTTTTGTATGGTTGTAATGTATGGGTTTGTATGGTTGTAATGTGTGGTTTTGTATGGTTGTAATGTATGGTTTTGTATGGTTGTAATGTATGGTTTTGTATGGTTGTGTATGGTTTTGTATGGTTGTAATGTATGGTTTTGTATGGTTGTAATGTATGGTTTTGTATGGTTTTGTATGGTTTTGTATGGTTGTAATGTATGGTTTTGTATGGTTGTAATGTATGGTTTTGTATGGTTGTAATGTATGGTTGTAATGTATGGTTTTGTATGGTTGTAATGTATGGTTTTGTATGGTTGTAATGTATGGTTGTAATGTGTGGTTTTGTATGGTTGTAATGTATGGTTTTGTATGGTTGTAATGTATGGTTGTAATGTATGGTTTTGTATGGTTGTAATGTATGGTTGTAATGTGTGGTTTTGTATGGTTGTAATGTGTGGTTTTGTATGGTTGTAATGTATGGTTGTAACGTGTGGTTTTGTATGGTTGTAATGTGTGGTTTTGTATGGTTGTTTAACATGTGGTTTTGTGTGGTTTTGTATGGTTGTAATGTATGGTTTTGTATGGTTGTAATGTATGGTTTGGTATGGTTGTAATGTATGGTTGTAATGTGTGGTTTTGTATGGTTGTAATGTATGGTTTTGTATGGTTGTAATGTATGGTTTTGCATGGTTGTAATGTATGGTTTTGTATGGTTGTAATGTATGGTTGTAATGTGTGGTTTTGTATGGTTGTAATGTATGGTTTTGTATGGTTGTAATGTATGGTTTTGTATGGTTGTAATGTATGGTTTTGTATGGTTGTAATGTATGGTTTTGCATGGTTGTAATGTATGGTTTTGTATGGTTGTAATGTATGGTTGTAATGTGTGGTTTTGTATGGTTGTAATGTATGGTTTTGTATGGTTGTAATGTATGGTTTGGTATGGTTGTAATGTATGGGTTTGTATGGTTGTAATGTGTGGTTTTGTATGGTTGTAATTTATGGTTGTAATGTGTGGTTTTGTGTGGTTGTAATGTATGGTTTTGTATGGTTGTAATGTATGGTTTGGTATGGTTGTAATGTATGGTTGTAATGTGTGGTTTTGTGTGGTTGTAATGTATGGTTTTGTATGGTTGTAATGTATGGTTTTGTATGGTTGTAATGTATGGTTTTGTATGGTTTTGTATGGTTGTAATGTGTGGTTTTGTATGGTTGTAATGTATGGATTTGTATGGTTGTAATGTATGGTTTTGTATGGTTGTAATGTATGGTTTTGTATGGTTGTAATGTATGGTTTTGTATGGTTTTGTATGGTTGTAATGTATGGTTTTGTATGGTTGTAATGTATGGTTTTGTATGGTTGTAATGTATGGTTTTTTATGGTTGTAATGTATGGTTGTAATGTGTGGTTTTGTATGGTTGTAATGTATGGTTTTGTATGGTTGTAATGTATGGTTTTGTATGGTTGTAATGTATGGTTTTGTATGGTTGTAATGTATGGTTTTGTATGGTTTTGTATGGTTGTAATGTATGGTTTTGTATGGTTGTAATGTATGGTTTTGTATGGTTGTAATGTATGGTTTTGTATGGTTTTGTATGGTTGTAATGTATGGTTTTGTATGGTTGTAATGTATGGTTTTGTATGGTTGTTTAACGTGTGGTTTTGTATGGTTGTAATGTATGGTTTTGTATGGTTGTAATGTATGGTTGTAATGTATGGTTTTGTATGGTTGTAATGTATGGTTTTGTATGGTTGTAATGTATGGTTTTGTATGGTTGTAACGTGTGGTTTTGTATGGTTGTAACGTGTGGTTTTGTATGGTTGTAATGTATGGTTTTGTATGGTTTTGTATGGTTGTAATGTATGGGTTTGTACGGTTGTAACGTATGGTTGCTTATTGTAAAATACTTTCGATTTAGGTTTTATAAAAGCACTTTAAAGTATCTCATGTATTATTGATTATATATACTTGCTACAAACCACTCTAAATATTCATCGTCCTTCAGACTGATAGTTTTGGACAGCAGAAGCAAGCGCGCCTTTTCTCCTCCAGTGAAATGACCCTTTCTATATTAACAGTGTGTTATTGTTACCAGGGGAGGCGGAGGCCTCGACATCCCAGGAGGAGCATCACGGGAGAGACGGCTGTACGGGGCTGCCTGAGGGACAGGACCTGTACACAGCCGCCTGTAACTCTGTGGTCCACCGCTGTGCTCTGCTGGTGCTGGGGGTCAGCCCTGTACTGGGGGAACTGGGGAAGCAGCAGGACGAAGGACACGGCAGCTTCCAGTCAGCCGGACAGGGACAGCAGGACGGGACGGGCTTCATGACCAGGTCAGAACAACGCAACTTCTATGACTGTCTGGTCTGTGTAGTTCTGACTGTGGTCTGTGTAGTTCTGACTGTATGGTCTGTTCTGTGTAGTTCTGACTGTCTGGTCTGTGTAATTCTGACTGTCTGGTCTGTGTAGTACTGGATGTCTGGTCTGTGTAGTACTGACTGTGGTCTGTGTACTGACTGTGGTCTGTGTACTGACTGTGGTCTGTGTAGTTCTGACTGTGGTCTGTGTAGTTCTGACTGTCTGGTCTGTGTAGTTCTGACTGTGGTCTGTGTAGTTCTGACTGTGGTCTGTGTAGTTCTGACTGTGGCCTGTGTAGTTCTGACTGTGGTCTGTGTAGTTCTGACTGTGGTCTGTGTACTGACTGTGGTCTGTGTACTGACTGTGGTCTGTGTAGTTCTGACTGTGGTCTGTGTAGTTCTGACTGTCTGGTCTGTGTAGTTCTGACTGTGGCCTGTGTAGTTCTGACTGTGGTCTGTGTAGTTCTGACTGTGGTCTGTGTAGTTCTGACTGTCTGGTCTGTGTAGTTCTGACTGTGGTCTGTGTAGTTCTGACTGTGGTCTGTGTAGTTCTGACTGTGGTCTGTGTAGTTCTGACTGTGGTCTGTGTACTGACTGTGGTCTGTGTAGTTCTGACTGTGGTCTGTGTACTGACTGTGGTCTGTGTACTGACTGTGGTCTGTGTAGTTCTGACTGTGGTCTGTGTAGTTCTGACTGTCTGGTCTGTGTAGTTCTGACTGTGGCCTGTGTAGTTCTGACTGTGGTCTGTGTAGTTCTGACTGTGGTCTGTGTAGTTCTGACTGTGGTCTGTGTAGTTCTGACTGTGGTCTGTGTACTGACTGTGGTCTGTGTAGTTCTGACTGTGGTCTGTGTAGTTCTGACTGTGGTCTGTGTAGTTCTGACTGTGGTCTGTGTAGTTCTGACTGTGGTCTGTGTAGTTCTGACTGTGGTCTGTGTAGTTCTGACTGTGGTCTGTGTAGTTCTGACTGTGGTCTGTGTAGTTCTGACTGTGGCCTGTGTAGTTCTGACTGTCTGGTCTGTGTAGTTCTGACTGTGGCCTGTGTAGTTCTGACTGTCTGGTCTGTGTAGTTCTGACTCTATGGTCTGTGTAGTTCTGACTGTGGTCTGTGTAGTTCTGACTGTCTGGTCTGTGTAGTTCTGACTGTGGTCTGTGTAGTTCTGACTGTGGTCTGTGTAGTTCTGACTGTGGTCTGTGTAGTTCTGACTGTGGCCTGTGTAGTTCTGACTGTCTGGTCTGTGTAGTTCTGACTGTGGTCTGTGTAGTTCTAACTGTGGTCTGTGTGGTTCTGACTGTGGCCTGTGTAGTTCTGACTGTCTGGTCTGTGTAGTTCTGACTGTGGTCTGTGTAGTTCTGACTGTCTGGTCTGTGTAGTTCTAACTGTGGTCTGTGTAGTTCTGACTGTGGTCTGTGTAGTTCTGACTGTGGTCTGTGTAGTTCTGACTGTCTGGTCTGTGTAGTTCTGACTGTGGCCTGTGTAGTTCTGACTGTGGTCTGTGTAGTTCTGACTGTGT